>NC_051276.1:35534621-35774621 GCF_015220745.1 Sebastes umbrosus | reverse complement strand
TGGCAGCCCAACAAGCGTCCAACGCTCGGAAGCCAGGCGATCCCTCGCGATTAAAAAACGCCCCTGTGGACACGTACAGTACCATCAGAGCGGGCGCCTGCTCTGGAGACAGACCGTCGCTGTCGCAAACCGGCCCAAACTGGCCCAAACCCACGCGCCATCGTCTCCGATAGAGCGGCCATCCACTCAGAATAGTCTCCCAGCGGCGGGGACGAGGCACCGCTCATTTTCTGTAACTGTAAATAATATAATCTAAAATATGTCATTGTGATTATCTTGACTGATTTTGAAGTTGTGATATGATTTGTGATATTAGAGGGAATGATAATTATTACATCATTATTCTCATTTTCATTGAAAAACATATTAAAATGATTATGGTGTGATTTTTGTGAAGATGTGTACCAAACAAAGATGTTTTCTTAAAGTCTGTAGAATATGATGTGTAGGCTTTAGACATCTCTACAACACCACAATATTTAATCTAAAATAGTATTTTGACACATTTTACCTTTAACAAATAATGTGATTTTGATCAAATATTGCTTATTTGTGCAGCTCTGCTGCCGGAGCCACTTCAGGACCAGTAGAACCAGTCAGATGGATGTGTGAACTAACTGTGGTTTATCTGGTAATAACAACACCGCTGAGGTTTACTGACACTGACGGATGTTTGTCATGTTTCTAGTGGAAGATGCCGAGTACATGATCATGAGCTGTCCGTCATCGTCTCCTAGCAACGAGCTGGCAGACTCACCTGGGACAGGTAACGCAAAATAGACACATTTAAGATGATTTATATTCACATTCATGTTAAACTGAAAACAAAGTTATGATAATGTTTGTAAATAAAGAGCTATGACATGTGTTGTTTGTCCAGAAGGTGTTCGGTCCTCTGAGCTGGTCTTAAAGCAGGACTCCCTGGTGTGGCTGAGAGACGCAGTGAGTCATCTTTTCTTTGCTTATCTCACCCAATGCATGCTGGGAGAGATGGGAGAGACTGCAGCCTGCCTCTGTGAACAGAAGCAGTGGTGGAAGAAGTACTCAGATCTTTTACTGCAGTAAAAGAAGTAATACTACAGTGTAGAAACACTCCGTTACAAGTAAAGGTCAAAATCTTCCTGAAGTAAAAGTACTAAAGTATTAACATAAAAATACACTGAGGCACCAAAGTGTTTTCTCCTGAGGAAACATGCATGTGACTAGTTTGTGTGTGGCATTAGCAGAGCAATTGTGTTTTAATGTTCTGTTGTTTGGATGTCAGTTAATTAAAACCTTGAGATTAGAGATTAATTACATTTAATAGAAAGTTAAAAAAAACAAGAAGTGATCTGTCTTTAGTGCAGACTCATCGTTTACAGGATTTATTTTTTTATCATTCTTTTTATTTAAGTTTCCAATAAGCACGGAGTAATATAAAGTCATGGATACAGTAGATATGAAACCCATCAAATATATATATATATACAAATTAAATAGTATTAAAATATATTATTAAATATGAGGAAAAAACAATAAAATCAAAAAAAGGAAAAAAATAAAAATAAAGTAATACTGATGAGAAAATAAAGATTAATAATAATAATAATAATAATAATAATAATAATAATAATAATAATAATAGAAATAATAACAATAATAAACAAATAAATAAATAAATAAATAAATAAATAAATAAATATATAAATATATAAATAAATTATAGCTGTCAAAGTTAACACGATAATAACGCGTTAATGCAAATTTGTTTTTACATCACTAATTTCTTTAACGCGTTAACGCAACTTGTGATTTTTAGTTTGTAACGGCTCAGTTTTAAAACTAGAGTGAAGATCCTGGCATCATAATACTCCCGCCCTCGTTGACCTCCTGATGGTTCCCCTCGAGGTTGAAGGAAAGAGGGTGATTTTTATTTTAGATAACAGGAGGAGGAGGCTGGTTGGTGATGTGGGTCAGTAATGACAGAGCGAGTCCTCCTGAGGTTAGGGAGGAGACGGCAGCGCTGCTGAGGGAGCGACAGGATGTTCACTGTTTACATACGAGGCCATCTCTCCTCTATCTGGCCTCCTATTGGCTCACAGCTCTGCACGGGGAGGAAGTGGTCACTGATGGCGGCCGATTAGCATCTGGTCTACGTGATGGATGCACGCACATACACACAAACACACTCTGTCTCCTGGGAAATGTTGTTCATATGCAACTAATTTAAAGTTGTTTAGCTTCAGTTCAGTTCAGTAGTGAGTTTAGCAGCGAGGACGGAGAGAGTGTGGAGGTGTACTATGTGTTAATGTCTCTAATACTGACAGTCAGTGTTGCATCCTTCAGTATTTATGGTTTCTCTCTCCTAGTTTAGTGGTTTAGTCGTCTAACTTTACTCCAGTAGTCCGACGGAGGCTTCAACCCAAACATGGACGTATTATTATTATTATTATTATTATATAGCTGGAGTCAACGATTCAGAGGTTTATTTGTCGCCTTCACAACTCATATCTCTTCTTCTTCTTCTTTTAGTTGGTTTTAGGCACAAAAACAACGTTATCAGGTGGTTTGAGTTCAAATGACTTCTACGTTAAGGATAGGGGACCTTCGTCGTCATGGTTACAGTAATAACTAGGTGGTTAAGGTGATTGATGGCGGTCTCGGTCAGAAGAAACCGACGTTGACTATCGGTAGGAAACAGGAAGGAAGTGACTAGCGGTCTGTGATGTTTTGTTGACCCGACCTCCTCCCTCTCTGACGTCACCTGACTTCATGAGGAGACCATGAGGAGTCTTTGACACTTCAACGTAAACAAATGTCACATTTGGGGTATTTGGCTGAAACCACTGATGCAGCGGTCTGTCTTGACAGCAGCATCAAATTAGATCATTTATTTATTTTTATTAAATACTTGACAAATTTCCTTTTAAGGTATATTTTGAACAGATAAAAACATGTGTGATTAATTTGCGATTAATGGTGATTAAATATTTTAATCGATCGACTAAAAATCCAAAATTTGATGTAAAAAAATCTGAAATCCAAAATTAAATGTGTTGGACTTTATCTATTTATCTGATGAGCTTTCCTCCCCCTTCATCCATCCCTCCATCCATCCATCCATTCATCCATCCCTCCATCCATCCATCCATCCATTCATCCATCCATCCCTCCATCCATCCCTCCATCCCTCCATCCATCCCTCCATCCATCCCTCCATCCCTCCATCCATCCCTCCATCCATCCCTCCGTCCCTCCATCCAGGGCCTCGTGGTGCCGCCCCTCCCTCCAGGAGGTCCAGGAGGTGATGATGATGATGAAGATACCTACGAGGAGGCTGAACCGTACCTACCTGACACGACCACGTCTAACACTGGTACCCACACACACACTCACACACACACACACACACACACACACACACACACACACACACACACACACACACACACACACTCACACACACATACACACACACATACACATGTTGTAAAAACGTTAATAAAAACCAGCCCATTCTCCCAACTTCTCAAATTACCGCCGTTTGGTCAGCGCCCCTCGGCCTCGGAGACCGACGCACGGAGGCGCCTTTTAGCGACAGTATGTGAAGAACTGGGCTTTCAACTATTACTACTAGCGTTGTTCGAAGGTCGGCGCAAGTGACGCAGTATTAATAGCGTGAGAGTCTGCTAATGGCGGGCGGGAGGGAGGGAGATGGACGATCAAACAAACACAGGACTTTCAACCAGGAGACCGTTGTCCGTGTCCCCGTGTGAAACTAAAAGTAACGTTGACTTGTCGGTATCGTCGGTCCTGAGTCACGTGAGTCGTTAGTCAGTGAAGTTTACGTCAACCACGACCGTTTTCTAACCCTACCTAAGTTCTTGTGTTGCCTAAACCTAACTTCCTGTTAAAACAGAAGTTTATTTTGAAAGGACACTATGCATGTAACCTGGTCCGTCCAACAGTAACGCTAGAGGGGAACCCTGTGCGTTGGTTTCCGATGCCAAAAAAAGGTAAGTCAGAAAAATGTCCAAAAACTGCCCGAAAAATGTAAAAATAAAAAAGGCAGAAGAAAAGTCAGATGCTGGTATCATAGTAAACTATAAAACCTGATGAATCCATCGGTACCAACCATGTCAGACTAGCTGGTCATGAAGGAGGTTAAATAACGCTCCAAACTTATGCTAAAAAATGTCCAAAAAAATTTCGAAAAAAAGTCTGAAAAGTGTTCTCCGTCTGTCCCTCAGAGAAGGCGGAGTCAGACAGCAGCCACTACGAGTCGTACGGGGAGGAAGATGACGATGACGAGGAGCCGGCGAAGGACAGAGCTCACTACATCCAATGGAGCGCCTCCCAGCCCTGCCTAAGACCCGCCCCCGAGTCACGCCTCTGTGGTTACCTGTGGAAGAGGAAGTGGCTCGGACAGTGGACCAAACAGCTGTTCATCATCCGGAGTGACGTGCTGCTGGTGAGACTAAAGAGAAACTAAACTGAACTAAAGGAAGGACACGTGTTTTATTTGATTATTTATGGACACCACTGACTGACTCTGTGTGTGTGTGTGTGTGTGTGTGTGTGTGTCAGTGCTATAAGTGTGCCCAGGACCTGCTGCCTCAGCTGGAGTTGAACCTGCGCGGCTGTCAGCTTCACTACAAGTCAAAGAGCAACAGGAAGATCCAGCACCAGCTCAAACTGGTTCTACTGGGCTCAGAGACGCTGGTGCTGGGCTACAACAGCTACCAGCAGGCCGACGAGTGGAGAAGGGTCAGACACACACTGATCATCATCACACTGAACATCACACTGAACATCACACTGAACATCATCACACTGAACATCATCACACTGAACATCACACTGAACATCATCACACTGAACATCACACTGAACATCATCACACTGAACATCATCACACTGAACATCATCACACTGAACATCACACTGAACATCATCACACTGAACATCACACTGAACATCATCACACTGAACATCACACTGAACATCATCACACTGAACATCACACTGAACATCATCACACTGAACATCACACTGAACATCACACTGAACATCATCACACTGAACATCATCACACTGAACATCACACTGAACATCATCACACTGAACATCACACTGAACATCATCACACTGAACATCACACTGAACATCACACTGAACATCACACTGAACATCATCACACTGAACATCACACTGAACATCACACTGAACATCACACTGAACATCACACTGAACATCACACTGAACATCATCACACTGAACATCATCACACTGAATATCATCACACTGAACATCACACTGAACATCACACTGAACATCATCACACTGAACATCACACTGAACATCATCACACTGAACATCACACTGAACATCATCACACTGAACATCATCACACTGAACATCACACTGAACATCACACTGAACATCATCACACTGAACATCACACTGAACATCATCACACTGAACATCATCACACTGAACATCACACTGAACATCATCACACTGAACATCATCACACTGAACATCACACTGAACATCACACTGAACATCATCACACTGAACATCATCACACTGAACATCACACTGAACATCATCACACTGAACATCACACTGAACATCATCACACTGAACATCACACTGAACATCACACTGAACATCACACTGAACATCATCACACTGAACATCACACTGAACATCACACTGAACATCACACTGAACATCACACTGAACATCACACTGAACATCACACTGAACATCATCACACTGAACATCATCACACTGAATATCATCACACTGAACATCACACTGAACATCACACTGAACATCATCACACTGAACATCACACTGAACATCATCACACTGAACATCATCACACTGAACATCACACTGAACATCGTCACACTGAACATCATCACACTGAACATCACACTGAACATCACACTGAACATCATCACACTGAACATCACACTGAACATCATCACACTGAACATCATCACACTGAACATCACACTGAACATCATCACACTGAACATCATCACACTGAACATCACACTGAACATCATCACACTGAACATCATCACACTGAACATCACACTGAACATCACACTGAACATCATCACACTGAACATCATCACACTGAACATCATCACACTTCTCTCATTACTAACACTCAGTATGTTGTATTCACCAGCGGTGGCATGTAACTATGTTAATTTACTCACATACTGCGCTGATGTACAAGTTTGAAGTACTTCTTTTTATGCTCTACTTCTACTCCACTACATCTCAGAGGGAAATATTGTACTTTTTACTGCACTACATTTACCCTAATCCTTACGTTTTTGCACCGTTGGAGAGAAATAGAACCTGAAGTAAATAAACAGCAACATGGAAAAGGTGCACATATAGATTAAGACCCTGATTAACATATAGATGAACATGACTGTGCTGTAGAGCAGGTACATTGTGGTGCATTCAGGTGTGTTCAGAAAACTGGACTAAACTATAACTTTATATAAAGTAGTTCAGTTTACTTCAGTAAAGGACGTGAGGATGAATTATTTGTATTTTACAGACAACACTGATGTTCATACATCCACACTGTTCCTCCAGGGTGAATACTGCATACTGTGTGCATTGACAGTAAAATGCAGTGTATAATGATCTGTGTTGTTCATGTGTGTGTCTGCAGGTGATAGAGGAGGTGAGTGTTGGAGGTGAAGTGGAGATCAGATCAGAGCCGCTGCTGTCCTGCAGGGTGAGACCTCCTCCATATATAATACAGTATATTTACTAACCCCGTCACACGTTACGTTACACTAAACCACTCACATAAAGACCAACACCAAGTGTCTCATGAAGGTGTGTTTGAGTCTTATAGGTGCTGTAGGGCTGGGAGAGCAGAACAAACCAAAAACAGGATGAAATAATAGTCATAATAATTCTGATAATAACATCTTGTAGTTAATGTGACTTAAATTAGAGTAATTACCTCCCTTAGTGTTTAAGGGGGAATCTGTTAAATGTGGCACACATGTTTACGTCTACGATTGTGCATGTAAGGGGGGAAAAATAAATAAATAAATAAATAAAATAATAATTGTACTGATACAAGTACTAAATATTCTGAGAAGAAATAACAAGGTGATAATAATTAGGGAGAAATTAAAATTATATAAATGAATAATTTGATATTTAGAAGTGTCAGCTATTGTAGTATGGAGGGCTGTCTATATATATATATGTATATATATATATATATAAACTGGAAAAACAAAGTTTTGAAACTTGTGTTTGCTGGATTATTTCTCTGTTGTATCAATGCTAATGGTCATTGTATTTTACATCGTTGGAAAGCCTGTTTATTTACCTTCACAATGATGTCAAACTTGTAAGGATCATGCATTTGTGGGATGAGCAGCACAGCTGATGATGTGGGGAGCGCCGAAGAAACATGTTCCAAAATGCTCTTCCAATGGTAAACAGTGTATTCTCCTGTTGGTGTTGACTCTTGTTTTGAGTTGTTTGGTGGATTAGATGATTGAACTCTCTATCAGTAACAAGGAACAAACAAGACATATTGGCTATTTTACACTTTATTCATTTAATACACCGTCAGGAGCCTCAGTAGCGGTGGAAGATCCATACGCAGCCACAACAGCCTGGCACCTCCTCCTCATGCTGGTCACCAACCTGGTCACACGTTGCAGTGGGATGGCGTTCCATTCCTCAACCAGGATTGGTTGCAGGTCAGCCAGCGTGGTTGTGTCGGTCACTCTAACACGTACAGCACGCCCAAGCTGATCCCACAAGTGTTGAATTGGGTTGAGGTGTGGACTCTTGGCAGGCCGTTCCATTCTCTCTACTCCCACATTGTGGAGGTAGTCTGTGATAACCCTGGCTCTGTGGGGGGGGCATTGTCATCTTGGAGGATGAAGTTAGGTTCCAGATTGTGGAGATATGGGATCACCACTGGCTGCAGAATCTCATCCTGATATCTCCCTGCATTGAGATGGCCTTCAATGATGACAAGCCTTGTTTTACCAGTGAGGGAGATGCCCCCCCCCCAACACCATGACACTGCCCCCACCAAAAGCTGTTACTCCATCGGTGCAACAATCAGCATAGCGTTCTCCACGTCGTCTCCATACTTTCACCCTGCCGTCCAACTTTGGCAGACAGAACCTGGACTCATCACTGAACATGACATTCCCCCACATGTTCAGGTTCCATTGTCTGTGTTGGAGACACCAGCGCCAACGGGCCTGAAGGTGAAGGGCAGTCATTGCAGGCTTCCTGGTAGTCTTATGAGAATACACTGTTTACCATTGGCAGAGCATTTTGGAACATTGTTCTTGGGCGCTCCCCACATAATCAGCTGTGCTGCTCATCCCACAAATGCATGATCCTTACAAGTGTGACATCATTGTGAAGGTAAATAAACAGGCTTTCCAACCATGTAAAATACAATGACCATTAGCATTGATACAACAGAGAAATAATCCAACAAACACAAGTTTCCGAACTTTGTTTTTCCAGTATATATGTATTATAATTTCACCTAAAACTGTTGTGTTCATTTTGCACTAAAGTTCTTAATTAAATGAGAAAATACTTTTCATTTCTCAAGTATTTAATTCACACAGGAGAAAAACTAAAATAGCTTTTACCATGTGGTTATTTCATATCGACTATTTATTTATTGAATTACCAGAAAACATTCTATATTGTGATATATAGTATATCTTTATTGAGATATGAAATGACCTATATTGAGATAGATTGTCCATATCGCCCTTCGTCTTATAGGACTGAAATATGTTTATAAAATCTAACTTGGAACGGCTGTTAAATTGTGATGTGTTTCACTTTGTCTCAAAAGCCTGAAAGAGAAGGAAAGATGGATTATTTAATTAGTATTTATTCAGATTATATTCTGAGTTTTCTTGTAGACACTGATGGAAAGATGCTTTAGTTGTTTTTTATTATTCATCTCTGTTGTTTATTAATGTATACGCAGCTTTCTGGTCCTGGCTCGAATTCATTTATGGTGTCTTGTAAGGTAGTTATATATATGACACAATAATAAATAAAAAGGATTCACCTATTCATAATAAATATTAATGTTTGTGTCCATGTTGTCTCTTCAGTCCAGTACAGTCCAGACTGACTCTGAGGAGGAGAAACCTGCAGCCGGCTGCAGCCAACACAAACACAAAGGTACTGAAATCATTACTTATTATTATTATTATTATTATTATTATTATCATTATAATAATAATAATAATTATTAGCATTATTATTATTATTATTATTATTATAATAATAATAATAATAATAATAATAATAATAATAATAATAATTATTATTATTATTATTATTATTATTATTATTAGAGTCTCTATGCTGGATAAAGACTGTGAGAGCTGCAGTGTTTAAGAAGAATCAGGTCAACATGTTAATGTGTCCAACACTTCAGATTCCTGCAGAGCTGCAGACATTCAGCCTCAGCTGGACTCTGAGTTTATTGATAAAGAAGTATGAACAACAAAAATGTACTTAAAGTACCAAAAGTAAAAGTACTCCTCAGACAGACCTCTGGCCTCTGTTAGTGTTTATTATCATTATTAATAATGTTTAAATGTTGTAGCTGGTCGAGGTGGAGCTCATTTTATCTGCTTCATATACTGTCGGGTTGTTTAATCTGTAATATTAATGCATCATATTTTATATACTTTTATTTATTTTATGCACTATTTTACTGATTATATTGTGTCATTGTTTCACAGTTTCATTTAATTAATTTTATTTTAGCTATTTTTTATTTATTTATCTATTTGTTAGACTCATTTTTACATTATTTGAACTATTTGTTAGATTATGTTCTATTAATTTGATCTATTTATTAGATTAACTTTTATTTTATTTTATCTATTTGTTAGATTCATTTTTATTTTATTATATCTATTTGTATGATTATTATTTTATTTCATTTATTTGTTAGATTATTATTTTTTTATTTTATCTGTTTGTTTGATTATTTTTATTTATTTTTATCTATTTTTTAGATTCATTTTCTATTTTATTTAATTTAATTGCTAGATTAATTTTGTACTTATTTGATCTATTTGTTCGATTCATTTTTATTTGTTAGATTTGTTCTGGAGAGGCAGAATTTCACTCCGTGCTGTAGTGTGTATGACTGTATATGTGACCATAAAACTGATTTTCTAAATTTAGTTTGTAAAATCTTAATCTGATAAGTAACTTTAACTATTAAATAAATAGAAATACTAAAGTAAAGTAAATGTACTTATTACTTTCCACCACTGGTTGGTCATGATGTACAGAAACAGCTCCTTTAATTCAGTCCTGTTAGAGTGACCTCTGACCTTTGATTGGCAGGTGTCCTGAGCGTGCTGATGAACTGTCAGTGGCAGAATTTACTGTGTCGGGTGGAGCAGGGTTTACTCAACATGTTCGGAGAGGAAGAGGAGGAGGAGGAGGAGGAGGTGAAGAGGTCGCCTCAGTACACCGTCCAGCTCAGAGGATGTGATGTCAGAGCCGGGCCCGACACCGACCGCTCATACAGGATCACACTGAGCATGCTCGGTGACCAGGTGGCCATGCTGGAGGTGAGCTGGAGAACAAAACAGGAAGTCATTCATTTGAATTCATTCAGATTTTCATGTGTCCTTCCTTCCTTCCTTGCTACCTCCCTTCCTTCCTTCCTTGCTTCATTCAGGTGAGTAGCTCAGGTGAGAAGGAGCGATGGTTGAAGCTGCTGCAGGACGGAGCTGCTGCCAACACTCAGGATCACTCAGGTGGAGCTCTCAGGTAACAGAGTCTCTTACACACAAAACACATTATGAGTTAATAACATCAGATATTTTCTTGTAAACTTCCCAACAGCTTACACAAGTACAACTGAAACCGTTAATCACTTAATCAGTGGATTTTTACAATGTGGTATTAGTACTGTTACTGTAACACAGTATGTTTACAGTGCAGTGTTCTTCTTCAGTATTATATTGTTTCTCTCCTCCTCTTCCTCTTCCTCCTCTTCCTCCTCCTCCTTCAGTATTATATTGTTTCTCTCCTCCTCCTCCTCCTCCTCCTCTTCCTCCTCCTTCAGTATTATATTGTTTCTCTCTTCCTCCTCCTCCTCCTCCTCCTCCTCCTCCTCCTGCTTCAGCATTATATTGTTTCTCTCCTCCTCCTCTTCCTCCTCCTCCTCTTCCTCCTCCTCCTCCTTCAGTGTTATATTGTTTCTCTCCTCCTCCTCTTCCTCCTCCTCCTCCTTCAGTGTTATATTGTTTCTCTCCTCCTCCTCTTCCTCCTCCTCCTCTTCCTCCTCCTCCTCCTTCAGTATTATATTGTTTCTCTCCTCCTCCTCCTCCTCCTCCTCTTCCTCCTCCTTCAGTATTATATTGTTTCTCTCCTCCTCCTCCTCCTCCTCCTCCTCCTCCTCCTTCAGTGTTATATTGTTTCTCTCCTCCTCTTCCTCCTCAGTGGGCTTCAGATTCGAAGGTTTCCCTCCTCTAACACCTACATGGACGACCCGTTCCATCTGAGTGGAACCGGCCCGGACCAGCCCATCTACTCCAACACCCCCGTACTGGAGCACATGGTACGCTCCGCACGGTTGAACCACTCAGTCACTACCTGTGTAATAGATTACTCTGTAGTCAGCGATACATGAACCTTCAGAATATAGAGAGGAATGAAAGTGGAGAGTTTTGGTGGTTGTTCGAGCTGCTGAAGTTCAGAATCTGAGAAAACACTCTTTAAAGATATGGATTGTTAAATTTCATACATTCAGTGAAGACACTACGGGTTGAACTAATAGATATCACCATGGAACTTCCCCAGTTGATTACTAACATTAAGACAGTTATGTTTTTCTATTACAAGTTTTCTGAAATGTGATGTTTAAATATGTAAATGAGGCGTTATCTAACGGTAACTGTTGGTGAATTTAGGAGAAATCTACAAACACAAACAGACAAAGTAGTAAAATAAATGTTTTCTTTCCACTAGTCTGGAAGAACGCGTGTTATTGAAGCAAAATAGACCCAAAAATAAAAAAAACTAGTGTAGTGTTAAGAATGAAGAAAAGGTTTTAAAATGTTTCATTTATTATTTATTGATATGATGTAATATTTATGATGTTTCAGCTGCTCAGCTCTCAGGATTCAGACCGCTGCAGCTCGGTGTCGTCCAGAGACTCAGTGACCTACAGCAACGCCGTCTTCACCGGCCACAGTGAGTCTCCGCTAGCAAAGAAACTCTTAAAAACATGAAGACTTTCACAGTTTCAGGTTCATTTTCTCACTAAAACCTGTTCAGGCATCAGATGAGAGAAGATCTGAGCTGATAAAAACGTTCACACTGATCTGAGTCTCCCGATTCGACTGTTATCAGCTCATTAAATGTGTGTTATCGCTGGTTATAAGCCTCATAGATGTGGGTCAGTAGGTATGGAGGACAGAACCTGCCAAAATGAAAAAAATAAAAAAATAAATGGCTCCATAAATAAATATATAAACATGTTATTAAATGTTGCAAAAATAATATTACAAATAAATGTAGCCATAAATGAATTGATCAAATGTGACATAAATTGATATTTCTGTTTTAATTTGCTTCTATATTTATTTATCTTTGTATTAATTCCCTTATGTCTTTATTCTTCCTTTTATTTATTTATTTATTTATGTATTCTTTTTATACATTTTTACATTGATTTATTTTTGCATTTATTATTTATTTATTTGTGTATATATATTCTGTACGGGTGGCGGTACCACAGGGATATAAGTAGGTGCTGGGAATCTGGTGGTGTGAATTTATTTTATTCATTTATTTATTTTTATGTATTTATATTTATTTATGATTATCTATTCATTTATTGTTATTCATGAAATAAAATAAAAAATAATTATAATATTTGTTTTATAATTTCTATTAATTAATTTATAATTTTAATTTTAGTATTATGATTATTAAAAACAAATTCTCTCCTATTTTGTTTTCAAATAGTTTGTTTCTCAATTTACAGTATATTACATATTTTTTTATTTGTTGTGGTTTAGGTTGTTGTAGTATTTTTTCTTAAGGAAACAATAAAAAGCAAAAGCAACTCGTTCTAACACGTAAAACTGAATGAAACGGCTTCTTTAGGTTTAGCTTTTTGTAGGATATCATAGGAACTGTTGCCTCAAAACACACTTTTATAAAGCTGCTTTTAATTCTTCATTCTGATGCTTTTGTTATTTATTTTGGTTTTTGTTTAGTTTTTTGTGTGTTTGTACTAATTCATTTTATTGTTTTTACATTCATATTTAATTACCCCTGTGATAGTTGCTCTGCTACCTGATACTTTGTCTCTCTTCCTCGTGTCTTTCCTGTCGTACGAACGTACAGCTTACAGCGTATATAAATAAAGTTATGGTTGACCGTTTGTTTGTGCGTTCCAGACAGGAAGTCGGTGGAGGTGGAGCGAGGCGTCCAGAAGCTGGAGCTGACCGGGAAGAGGTCGGTGCAGCTGAGGGCGGGGTCAGAGGTCAACCTGACGTCTGCCGGGAAGCAAAACAAGCGCACCTCTTTTAGACAGTCGCTGGCCATATGCAGTGAGCGCGCTCAGGTGGGAAAAACAAACATCTCTAAACTAAGATTTATTCACATGAAAATGCAGCACAGACGAGAACACGCTTCATTCAGTATATAAGTATATGTATATAAAATATTTCTGATATACTTTAGCTACTACTACTGGCTGCTAAATTATCTGAATTGTTCTGACGTTCTCCAAAAAACGATATACAAACTTACCAATACTTTATATCATGGCTTTTATTTTACCAGCAGTGTCCAACCCGATGTTCTTCAAAACACAGTCAACAACTGTTCCCTCTCCTCCACGTCACATCAAACTTTATTAAATATATATATATATATATATATATATATATACATATACATATGTATATATACATACACAAGTAAAATAGTGATAATAGCATGCTGTATATAACATATTACTAATAATAAACCTAACCTATAATAAAAGAAAATATTAAATAAATAAAATAAATAAATACACACATCTACTGTACATATCTAGGCTATACACATTCATACATACAAATCAATAAAACATTTAAAAACCTTCATCTTGATGCGGATTCAGAGCATCAGTTAATGTTTACATGTTCTGTAACTGGATCACACTGGTTTTGACATCCTCACTGGTCTCTGCTGGTCTCTGCTGGTCTCAACTGTAACCTCTACTGGTCTCTGCTATTCTCTGCTGGTCCAGGCGGGTTTCCTGAACCCTCTGCTGCGACGGACAGCGTCGGCTAAAACGTCTCTGAGACGAGCTCCTTCAGCGCTCTTCATCGAACACGGGAAGGTTTTCCAGAGGAGGAAGGTGAGTTTCACTCAAACACTGATGTCAGCTGCAGAATACTACTTCTGAAAGGTCAAAGGTCAAAGGTTAAAGGTCGGCAACAATACCAACATTATTTCTGGTGACCAGGCCAATCTGTCTCAGTCATCAGTCAGTCATTGTGTTTCTGTTCTCACAGGAATGGGAAACCAAAGCTGTTGCTTGACACCATCATCATCATCATCATCACCATCATCATCATCATCATCATCATCATCATCATCATCATCATCATCATCATCATCATCATCATCATCATCATCAAAGCGACCGACTGCTTTTGGACATTTCCAAACTGCTGTTGGTAGTTTTCATAGACTGAACACATAAAATCACTCACACTAAACTTTCTTTATCAACATGTCCTGTTAACCACTAATCCGGGTTCATTTTAGTCCTTTAGAGGACAAACAATGTCTTTTTTAGTGTACTTCCTGTTGTTCTAGGAGCTTTGAACCAAATGAGCCGCAGTCACGTCTTTCTTTATTTCCACAGAGAGAGTCTGAACTCTGTCAGGTGTGTTTTGTCTTGATTTATTGTTGTTGATTTGTTTTTTAATTAGTTGTGTTTAGTTTAATCCCACCTGATCTCCTTGATGTCTTAACTGAAACAGTTTTATATCTGTTCTCACGTTGATCTGCACACTGTTATTATATGTTATTATATGTTATTATATACACTTGATGATTCATGTTTATTTCCATGTCGGTCACTTGTTTGTATCATTTTTATATTTACTGGATTTTTATAATAATCTCAGGAGAACGTTTCTTTGTTGATGTCGGACTAAACTGTAAAATGATATTGTACTATTAAAAACTGAATTTTACATATTGTTTTTGATTTTACTTGTAAAAGAGTGCTTTATAACACATGCCATATTCCCTTATTTATTTATTCTTCTGTTTAATTTTCCCTTTTATTCATTTATCTATTTATTTGTATTAATTTTTAAATTTATTATTTTTTTATTTATTTATTTACAGCCCCCTCATTTGCATAACAAGGCAGAAAAGTATAAAGAAAAGAATACAGAAATAAATACGTTTGGGAAAATCATGCATAAATAAATAAGTAAATGCTTAAATACATAAGTAAAAACATACATTTAAAAATAAATATAAAAAATAAAAAATACATTTAAAAATAATAATTACATAAATAAATAAAAGGGAAAATTTAACAGAAGAGTTAATGAATAAAGGAATTAATAAAAAGATAGACAAATAAAGAAGCCGATTAAAACAGAAATATCAATTTATGTCACATTTTATCAATTGAAATGCAAAGGGGATATTGTGCATAAATAAAATAATAGCATGAATACATAAATAAATACATACATTAAAAAATAAATGCTAAAATAAATAAATGAAAAAAATAATTAATTGATTAATTAATTAATTAATGCAAAAATTTATAAAAACAATACATAAATATAAAAATGAAAATTAAACAGAAGAGTAAATAAATAATGGAATTAATACAAAGATAGACAATAAAGAAGCAAATTAAAACAGAAACATCAATTTATGTCACATTTTATCAATTAATTAATGGCTACATTTATTTTTAATATTATTTTTACTACATTTAATGATATATTTATTTATTTATTTATTGAGTAATTTATTTATTTATTCTTTATTTTATATATATGTATATATTTTAGCAGGTTCCGTCCTCCATATAATAAAACACCTTCTATGGATAAGAACCTCATACAAACCTACTACAAAACACCACAACCATCCCTTTAATATTACGGGGTTTTACATAAAAAATATCTTGATACTTCTTCCACCACTGTGCATATGTCAGAATAATAATAATATTTAGGCTACACTATAATAGATTAAACTGAACCACTGTCAGAGTCTGTGTGGCTGTCCTCCTCCTCTCGTCCGCTGGGGGCGATAGTCAGCTCTTAATCTCGCGATGTGTCCCGTGATTCTCGCTGGAGAAGAAGCATCACGGAAGAGGGAGAGGTTCTGACGGATCAGCAGCCGGCTAACAGCTAACAGCTAACAGCTAACCAGAGAAACACCAGAACAACCCGGTACTACCAGAACTACCAGAACAACCCGGTACTACCAGAACTACCAGAACAACCCGGTACTACCAGAACTACCAGAACAACCCGGTACTACCAGAACAACCCGGTACTACCAGAACTACCAGCTCTTCAACCAGGAGTTTAATCAGGTCCATTGGTCAGACAGACTCCAGACTGAAGGTAAAACACCAACACCTCACCCTGCTGCCTGCTGCATCACACCATCACTATACACTACTGATGAGATCAGACAGCTAACCGCTGCTAGCCTGCTAGCCTGTTAGCCTGTTAGTCTGTTAGCCTGTTAGCCTGTTAGCCTGTTAGTCTGTTAGCCTGTTAGCCTGTTAGCCTGTTAGCCTGTTAGCCTGTCAGTCTGTTAGCCTGTCAGTCTGTTAGCCTGTCAGCCTGTTAGCCTGTTAGTCTGTTAGCCTGTCAGCCTGTTAGCCTGTCAGTCTGTTAGCCTGTTAGCCTGTTAGCCTGTCAGTCTGTCAGTCTGTCAGTCTGTCAGCCTGTCAGCCTGTCAGCCTGTCAGCCTGTCAGTCTGTTAGCCTGTCAGTCTGTTAGCCTGTTAGTCTGTTAGCCTGTCAGCCTGTTAGCCTGTTAGCCTGTCAGCCTGTCAGCCTGTTAGCCTGTTAGCCTGTTAGTCTGTTAGCCTGTCAGTCTGTTAGCCTGTCAGCCTGTCAGTCTGTTAGCCTGTTAGTCTGTTAGCCTGTCAGTCTGTTAGCCTGTCAGTCTGTCAGCCTGTTAGCCTGTTAGCCTGTTAGCCTGTCAGCCTGTCAGCCTGTTAGCCTGTCAGCCTGTCAGCCTGTTAGCCTGTTAGCCTGTCAGTCTGTCAGTCTGTTAGCCTGTCAGTCTGTTAGCCTGTCAGTCTGTCAGTCTGTTAGCCTGTTAGCCTGTTAGCCTGTTAGCCTGTTAGCCTGTCAGTCTGTCAGCCTGTTAGCCTGTTAGCCTGTTAGCCTGTCAGTCTGTCAGTCTGTTAGCCTGTCAGTCTGTCAGTCTGTTAGCCTGTCAGTCTGTTAGCCTGTTAGCCTGTCAGTCTGTTAGCCTGTCAGCCTGTTAGCCTGATAGCAAGGCGTTGACAGCTCTGCAGCTGTTAGCCGGTTAGCTCTGGAACTAAGCTAACTGAGAGGTGTTTCTGTTTGGAGGAAGTCAGCTGATGCTGTTTCAGACTGCTGTCACACTGTGCGTTAGCCTAGCTGTGTGTTAGCCTAGCTGTGCGTTAGCCTAGCTGTGTGTTAGCCTAGCTGTGCGTTAGCCTAGCTGTGTGTTAGCCTAGCTGTGCGTTATACCAGCTGTGCGTTATACCAGCTGTGCGTTAGCCTAGCTGTGTGTTAGCCTAGCTGTGTGTTAGCCTAGCTGTGCGTTATACCAGCTGTGCGTTATACCAGCTGTGTGTTAGCCTAGCTGTGTGTTAGCCTAGCTGTGCGTTATACCAGCTGTGCGTTAGCCTAGCTGTGCGTTATACCAGCTGTGCGTTATACCAGCTGTGCGTTATACCAGCTGTGTGTTAGCCTAGCTGTGCGTTATACCAGCTGTGCGTTAGCCTAGCTGTGCGTTATACCAGCTGTGCGTTATACCAGCTGTGCGTTATACCAGCTGTGTGTTAGCCTAGCTGTGTGTTAGCCTAGCTGTGCGTTAGCCTAGCTGTGTGTTAGCCTAGCTGTGCGTTATACCAGCTGTGTGTTAGCCTAGCTGTGTGTTAGCCTAGCTGTGTGTTAGCCTAGCTGTGCGTTAGCCTAGCTGTGTGTTAGCCTAGCTGTGCGTTAGCCTAGCTGTGTGTTAGCCTAGCTGTGCGTTATACCAGCTGTGCGTTATACCAGCTGTGCGTTAGCCTAGCTGTGTGTTAGCCTAGCTGTGTGTTAGCCTAGCTGTGCGTTATACCAGCTGTGCGTTATACCAGCTGTGTGTTAGCCTAGCTGTGTGTTAGCCTAGCTGTGCGTTATACCAGCTGTGCGTTAGCCTAGCTGTGCGTTATACCAGCTGTGCGTTATACCAGCTGTGCGTTATACCAGCTGTGTGTTAGCCTAGCTGTGCGTTATACCAGCTGTGCGTTAGCCTAGCTGTGCGTTATACCAGCTGTGCGTTATACCAGCTGTGCGTTATACCAGCTGTGTGTTAGCCTAGCTGTGTGTTAGCCTAGCTGTGCGTTAGCCTAGCTGTGTGTTAGCCTAGCTGTGCGTTATACCAGCTGTGTGTTAGCCTAGCTGTGTGTTAGCCTAGCTGTGTGTTAGCCTAGCTGTGCGTTAGCCTAGCTGTGCGTTATACCAGCTGTGCGTTAGCCTAGCTGTGTGTTAGCCTAGCTGTGTGTTAGCCTAGCTGTGCGTTATACCAGCTGTGCGTTAGCCTAGCTGTGTGTTAGCCTAGCTGTGCGTTAGCCTAGCTGTGCGTTATACCAGCTGTGCGTTAGCCTAGCTGTGTGTTAGCCTAGCTGTGTGTTAGCCTAGCTGTGCGTTATACCAGCTGTGCGTTAGCCTAGCTGTGTGTTAGCCTAGCTGTGCGTTATACCAGCTGTGCGTTAGCCTAGCTGTGTGTTAGCCTAGCTGTGCGTTATACCAGCTGTGCGTTAGCCTAGCTGTGCGTTAGCCTAGCCGGCTGCTTCGGGGAGATTTCACTGCTTGTTTTCACATGTAGACCCTTTAGACCAGGTCCAGATGAAAAACCACTTCACTTGGCCTGGTCGAATCTGGACCAGATGATCCCAGAGAAGTCAGAGACTCTTTAGGATACAGTTTCACATTTGTGAAACCTTTATTCTATTTGTGAAAATGCGAAAAATAGCAATGTTTCCACAACATGACTGTTTTAAAGAGTCTCTGTGATCATCTGGTCCAGATTTGGACGTGATGGCTAACAGACGAGCAGACTGGTAACAGGCTAACAGAGCTAGCAGCAGTTAGCTCTTTAATCACTATAATACTATGGAGGAACCTGCCAAAATCAAAAACATTAATAAATAAATGACTCAATAAATAAACGTCATTAAATGTAGCAAAAATAATATTAAAATAAATGTAGCCATTAATTAATTGATAAAATGTGACATAAATTGCTATTTCTGTTTTCATTTTCCTTTTATTTATTTTATTTTATTTATTATTATTTTATTTATTTTCAATGTATTAATTTGTTTTTGCATTTATTCTTAATTTATTTATTTATTTATGCATGATTTTCTCTTTGCATTACATAAATAAATACACCCGTGGTTTTTGATCTGGACATGGTCCAATGTGGTGTAGATGTGAAAAAACAGTGAAATCTCTTTTTTCGCTTCCTTTTTTAAGCTTTTAGAGATCTGAAACTTTTCAGACGGCGTTGAAACTTTACCTAAAGAGTCTAACAGGCTTTCACAACAGTAAGAGGTAGTGTGTCACAATACTGGAATTTCCAACTTCATTAAAATACCTTGAAAAATATCGATATTTAATACCATTTTTCTCAACATTGAGGGCATAACATTTTAGATTTTTATTAAAAGATAAATACCTGTGTCCGTCAATTCGCTGCTGGGGAGGAGAGAGAGCAGTTGGCATGTGTATCGATACTGTGGAATATGAGTATTGAAACCATTTCTAATATTCATTGACGTATTGACACTCAATATTCATCGATAATCATTTTGAAAACGCTAGAAAGAGGAGCAAAACAAAAAACGGAGAATCGGTCGCTTATGTAAATTAAGTTTAACTTTCCCCTCAACTCCGTGGTTCCCAAACCTTTTCTGCAGGGCCTCGCTTTGTAGATAAAACAGTATTTTCAAAAAAGAATAGATAAATAAAGAACAGATAAATAAATGAGCAGTTTAAAAGATGGATAAAAACATGTCAAAATAATGAAATTGTAATAATTATTACGTTTATAATTCCAAGACTAGTGAACACCGGCACACACCAACCTGTATTCAAGCATATATACATATTAACGATATTAATAAGCCCGAAGCACCAATATCATATAAGTGGATATGTAGTTAGATCGGGTCCGGAGGCACCCGGGACATCGTAGCACCATTTAAAGGTCAGAGAGGGCTGGCAGCGGACCGTCAACAGTGTGTGTGTATGTGTCGGCTCAGAATGTGTTATTACGGTGCAACCACGACCTCAACTAGTGAATCAGGAGCTGACTTCAGCGTCGTGACTCTCAGACAGGATGTGGGCCGATGTGGACTGATGTGGGCTGATGTGGATTGTCTGTCTGAACTCTGAGTTTTATTTAAACTCTTAAATCCTTCTTTCTTTTCCTCCCAGTATCAAGATGACAGCTGCACCTTACAACTACTCCTACATCTTCAAATACATCATCATCGGTGAGTTTGATTTATTAACACTGAAGCTGTTTCTAAAGATCAACATCATCTGGGTCCTCATTACAAACTACACATCAAACTAAGTACTGTTACTCCAGTACAGTTGTGAGGTACTTAACCTGAGTATTTCCATGTTCTCCTACTTTCCACTTCTACTCCATCTCAGATGGAAACATTTCACTTTTTACTGCACTGCATTAATGTAAAATCAGCATGTTACTGTTGTAGTTGTTGAGCTGGTATTAACTAATGATTATTTTCATTATGGATTAATGTGCTGATTATTTTCTCCATTAATGGATTGATTGGTTTGTAAAAATATTGAAAATAGTGATAAATGGTGTCACAGTGACCCAGAGCCCAAAGTGACACCATCACAATGTTTGTTTAGTCCTCAACATTATTACTAATACATTAACATTAATAACATTATTATACATTATATATAACCATGGAACATTTAAATGGTTTTACAGGATAAACGACTTCAAACAGCAAAATAGTTTCACATTAATTTTCTGTCAATCAACAAGTTGATTAATTGATTAATGGATTAATTGATTAATGGATTAATAGTTTCAGCTGTTTGGGAAGTTTAATTTATAACTAAACATCTGACTTTATGAAATCTTCATGTGTTTTGTGTGTAAAAATCTTAATTTGTAAAGTAACTCAATCTGTCAGATAAATGTAGTGCGGTAGAATGTGGCAGAAAATGGAAATATTCATGTAAAGCATTTCAAATGTGTTCTTCAGTAAACTACTTACCTGTACTTAGTTACTTTCCACCTGTGTAAATGGGAATATACAATGAGAAAAACAACTTCCTCTCACCTCATGACTCTGTTTCACTCAGTGTAACAAGTAAAAAATGAACTGAAGTGATTCACGTCAACAGTTTGAGTTGTCGTGGTGACGGTGTGACCTCTGACCTCTTGTTTCCAGGTGATATGGGAGTAGGGAAGTCGTGTCTGCTGCACCAGTTCACAGAGAAAAAATGTGAGTCCTTTCTTCTTCTTCTTCTCTTTCTGTCATCCACCTCTCACTGCTCACTAGTGTGTCAGATATTAACGGTCATATTGGTGTGTGTGTGTGTGTGTGTGTGTGTGTGTGTGTGTGTGTGTGTGTGTGTGTGTGTGTGTGTGTGTGTGTGTGTGTGTGTGTGTGTGTAGTCATGGCGGACTGCCCTCACACCATCGGGGTGGAGTTCGGGACCAGGATCATGGAGGTCCACGGTCAGAAGGTGAAGCTGCAGATCTGGGACACGGCCGGTCAGGAGCGCTTCAGGGCCGTCACCAGGTCCTATTACAGAGGGGCCGCCGGGGCCCTCATGGTCTATGACATCACCAGGTACATGATGATGTCATGTGGTTGGTTGGTTTCATATTAGTCTGATCTGTTGATGAATAACTTTATTTGTGTCTCTGTGTGTTCAGGAGAAGTACTTATAATCACTTGAGCAGCTGGTTGACGGACGCCAGGAACCTGACCAACCCAAACACAGTGAGTCAAGTATTTATTGCTCTTATCAACATGGGATTATTATATCTTTATTATTATATATTTATTATTGGGAACGGTGTTAATTTCGGCAGCTATTTTAAATTTAGTTTTAAGATGAAAATGCTTCATAGTTTTAGTCACCGAAAAGTCAATTACTTTAAAATAAAGAGACATTTTTGTAACGTTTTTATGTTTTCAAACAAAACCTGTGTGTGTTTGTGTTCAGGTGATCATTCTGATCGGTAACAAGGCCGACCTGGAGGCTCAGAGAGACGTGACGTACGAGGAGGCCAAACAGTTCGCTGAGGAGAACGGTGAGGAGGAGGGTGGTGTCTCGTTATGGTCTGAGAGCATTAGAGATGAAAACAAGACATCAGATTAATTGTGATTTCTACTTCCTGTTGTTGATCAGGTTTGCTGTTTCTAGAGGCCAGCGCTAAGACGTAAGTACGCACGCACGCACGCGCGCGCGCACGCACGCACGCACGCACGCACGCACGCACGCACGCACGCACGCACACACACTTCCAACTATCCATCTCACTCAACAGGCAAACAAAAATCAACTCTCAACTCAAAAATAAATCAATAAAATAAATAAATGACTCGATAAATAAATAAATATGTCATTAAATGCAGCAAAAATAATATAAAAAATGAATGTAGCCATTAATTAATTGATAAAATGTGACATAAATTGATATTTCTGTTTTAATTTGCTTCTTTATTTATTTATCTTTGTATTAATTCCCTTATTTATTTATTCTTCTGTTTAATTTTCCCTTTCATTTATTTATTTATTTATGTAATTATTTTGCATTATTTAAAAAAAAAAAATTGTTTGCGTTTTTATTTATTTATTTATATATGCATTTATTTTTAATTAATTAATTAATTCATTCATTCATTAATTTTTGTATTTTGTATTTATTTTTAAATGTGTATTTATTTATGTAATGCAAAGAGAAAATCATGCATAAATAAATAAATGCATAAATAAATATATAAAAATGAATGCAAAAATAAATAAATAAATCCAAAATAAAAAGATAAATAAAGACTAAATGCAAACGTAAATTGAAAATAAATAAAATAATAATAAATGAAATAAAATAAATAAAAGGAAAATGAAAACAGAAATAGCAATTTATGTCACATTTTATCAATTAATTAATGGCTACATTTATTTTAATATTATTTTTGCTACATTTAATGACATATTTATTTATTGAGTCATTTATTTATTAATATGTTTTTGATTTTGGCAGGTTCTTCCATAGTATTTTTGTAAATAGTTGTTGCTGAATATTTTACAGTAATCAAATTTATAAAAATAAATATTCTTTTACCCAAACAAATACTCTTTTATTTTCAAAAAATTAATATCTACACTAGTTTTCACTTTCTTGCAACTATTTTTTTATATTCTTTGTAGTATTAATATAGTTCCATCACATCTAGATGTTATGTGGTCCTGCTTTGGAAGATATATTGACTGTATATTTTTCCAAGAAAAATTATTTTAATGTCATTGAAACTTTTTTATTGAAAAGTATTAATTCATTGCAGATATATAAAAAATTAAAAAGTACTTTTTTAATAATTCTAAAAAAATATTTGGAGTAGAGTTACGGAATTATACAGGGTCTCATGAATTTAATATAAGTTTTCACATTAATCTTTTTCAAGAAAATCTATGACATGAACTGGGAGGTCTTGGTGAATTGGTATCGAATGACACTTCAGTAAATTTGTTGTATCTTAATGTCTCCGTCCTCTGTCCTCCCTCCTCTTCCTCAGAGGGGAGAACGTGGAGGAGGCGTTCCTAGAAGCGGCAAAAAGGATTTACCAGAACATCCAAGATGGCAGTCTGGACCTGAACGCTGCCGAGTCGGGAGTCCAGCACAAGCCGTCTGCGCCGCAGGGAGGCCGCCTGAACACCGACAGCCAGCCGGCCAAAGAAGGCTGCAGCTGCTAACCACGAACAGGAACTACAGACCCATCGATCGGACGGAGGCAGACAGACACGTACGCAGAGATCCACCATGCGTCTTCTATCCAGAGTGCGTCAAACGGGATTTAGCTGGATTACATTTAACAGTCCAACCACCTGAATCCAGACCTCAGTTCAGTACCCAAACCAGGTTCAACCATCCTCCACCCAATCAGACTTTACCAGCTTTGGTTAAATCAGGACACCCTCAACCAAATCAGCAGATCAGTCTCAAATTTGGATCAGTGTTGGACATCTCCCACATCAGGACCACCCCAGATCACTGTCGGCATCAAATGAATCCCTAATCCCTGACCACTCTTGGTCCACACTTGGATCATGCTGGTCTCGTTCCAGCTCAGTCACTATGCCCATCACCACACAACCTTTTCCCCCAAAACTGGACTACCCTCCGGACCTTCTAGGGTTGGAGCGCTGTTGGCCAGACTCAGGTGTCCAAATTTGGTCGTACCTCAAATTTGGACAACCCTTGTTCCAAGAGACAAATAAAGATACAAGGCTCAAGTCAACCCACAACCCAGGACTGGACTGTACTTCACCAAAAGGGGTCGCCTTAGTTCTAAATCTGGACATGGCAATGGACAGATGCAGAGCCTAGGCTTAAGATGGACCCCTAGTCCAAGTCAAGACTGCCCTCAGCTCACATCCAGGTATGCTTGACCTAAAGATACAGCTCTAAGCCCATCACTAGACAACCTTTTTCCTGTACGACCCCTCCGGACCCCGTCTCTTCCAAGTCTGGAGCCTGTCGACCAGATCTGGTCGTACTTCAAATTTGGACAACCCTTGTCCCAAGAGACAGATAAAGATACGAGGCTCATACCTACAGCCTAAGTCTGACTACACTTCACCAAAATGCGGATCAACCAAATTCTAACTTTGAACATTCCTATGGACAAATTCAGAGCCTTGGCTCAAGTTAGACTGCCCTTGGTTCAAATTGAGACCACCTTCACCCCACATCCAGACTCGCTTAGCCCAATGGTAGGCCAAGCTGGACCGTTGTAAGCCCTGAATAGGACCACCCTTAGCCCACCACCAGACAACCCCTTTTCCCGAAACTGGACTACCCTCTGGACCTTCTAGGTTTGGAGCGCTGTTGGCCAGACTCAGTGAGGTTTGTCCAAATTTGGGACGACCCTGGTCACACTTGTTAAACACTGATGACCCAAGAGACAAAGAAAGGTACAAGGCTCAACCAAATTCCAACTTTGAACATTCCTATGGACAGATTCAAAGGCCCAAAGGTAGGCCAAGCTGGACCGTTGTAAGCCCAGAATAGGTTCTGGCCTATCACCAGACAAGTATTTTCCCCAAGACTGGATCAGATTCAAGTGAGGGTAGTCCAACTACCTTCATCCCAAATGTGAAACACCAATGAGACAAAGATTCAATGCTTGAATTCGGACAAACCTGCAGCCAAAATCTGGACTACCCTTCACTAAAATGCGGATCACCCAAGTTCCAACTGCGGACATTCCTATGGACAGATTCAGAGCCTCGGCTCAAGCCGGACTGCTTCTCAGTCCAAATCAAGTACCACCTCCTGTCCAAATCTTCAGATTTAGCTATAATCTAATCTGCTATAAATCCAGATCGTCTAAACGCCCAACTCTGACGTTCACGTTTTGATATGAGCTTTTGGATTTGGAGTTGTATTCATGTCTTATACCTGTGTGATATCCCATCATTTGTTGTTCGGTTGGAAAAGTCTTAAAGATTCATGCTTCAAATCCATTAACTCTTAACACGGAGTGGCCTGGACGTCTGAACTCTGGTTCCTTTAGAAAACATGTCTTCTTCTGCTTCAGTTCATGCCAACGAACCCCTTATCTCACTTCATCCTCATGCCTGAGTTTACAAACAACACTTGAAACAAGAAGCCGTTGCCCCTTCGAACTTCTGGCCCGTTGTATTTCCACCATATTGGTAACGTGGATCAGAAGACGCATTCACTCTGTAGTTGTTGACGTGGATTGGCGACTTCTGAATCTGTTGTCCTTGTGGTCAAATGCGTTTCTGGAGGCGTTCCAGTGATATTCACACCTGGAGCTGATGATGTAGTTTTACTTGTTTGACTACCGGTCACCTCGAACGCAGGTTAAAGGGGTACTCCGTGCTTGTTACCACTCAACCTCTGGAAATACTTGTATAATGTCTTCTGTGGCTACGGAGGGTATTTCTAAAGTCTGCAAAAATAACTCAGATGATGTAATTTGGCCTCAATAAGCAAAGGCAGCGGGTGTGCAGTTTGAAAATCGTGGGCATTCACCCGTCATGGTGGGTCCACCGATAGGCGGTTCCGAGTTGCTTCACGAGAATTGTAGGATCAAGGGTTTTTGGAGTTTGTCCCGTGTTATGTTTTAAATGTCAGGATATCTTAAACATGCACACATTGCAGGTCTAACCGATCCAAAACTGACCTGAAACCCGAATACAAGGTGCATAAAAATTAATTTTCAAAAAAGAGACCAATCCGAAAGGTTCCCGAGGACACTAAGACCCCGACCGTCAAAATTAGACTGAATATTATTTGGACCCGGCCTTACTTGGGTTTTTGGGTCCAGATCCTTAAAGACCTCTAACAAACATTCACAGACAGGAACCCCAAACCCACCATATCCACACTTTGCCTTTTTTAAAAATCGAAAATATTTTAACTAAATAAATAACTGAAGGCGACTCTGAATATTGATCGTTCTCTGGAGAGATAAAGCAGCTGATTGATGAAGGTGATGATGAAGAATAAAATGACTTACCTGAACCAGAATGTCACTACTGGTCCCGCAATGGATCACAAGTTCAGGATAGATTTTTATTAAATTTCTTGTTAATGTTGATTTTTTTTTTTTTTTTCTAACGTGTTTCCAAATATATATATTACAGTATATTTTCGATGTCACAGTTCCCCCTGGTGGCCACTTTTTTTGTGTCCCTCCTGATTAAGAGCGTACCGAGGGAAGAAAAACGTGGAAGCAGATTCTTTTAATTTATTGCTGCCTGTTTTTGTTTTGTTTGGTTTTCTTGTTAATGTTAGGACAGGATTCTGGTTCATTACAGCGAAGTTAGCGTAACGATGCGTTCACACCAAGAGAGAAGCAAATTTTTGCCTCGCTTTACTCGCGCAAGGTTAACCGCCGGTACCATCTATGTTCATTCGCTCTAGGCGCTCCGGAGAGGAGGAGGAGCTTGTCTCCATGGATACCAACAACTTTTCTTTCCTCCATCAACCATGGAAGAAATAACCACTGTTGCTGCTTTGTACATGTTGGTGAAGTCCCAGATATGTCAGAAAACCAAACGCCGTTGTGTCTGGGTTGATAACGTCACCCGGCGGCGAGCTATATTCACATACAGCGCCGAAATAACCACAACCGAATTCATGCTTTGTCAGGTCTGTTACCATGACGACAAACAGACAACTTTTAAAATGCTTGTTTTCTGAATGGAGTCTGGATGGATCAGTGCCAGGCTTTGCAGCTGCTCCATCAACGTGTCTATTTGCTTCTTTGCATTGACTTTGCATGTAATCACGCCGCACAAAAAGTTTGCTTCGCTCTTGGTGTGAGCAGACAATAAGAGTTGCAACAACAACAAAAATCTTACAGACACATTATGACTTTTTTTGTGAGAAAATTCTGCCTTCCAACAAAACGTCCAACTATTTTTCTTATAAGTGTGATCTGATTCAGCTCAAACTGGCCGAGCCTCGATATCCTGAAGTGCTTTAAAGTTTCATCAGCTAAATGACTCAATGATTAAATGTTTATAGAGTGATCCCGGCGCTACACGAACCAGTTCTCCCAGTCTATCTAACTGGATCGGTCAGTAAATTCTCTTCCTTAACAAGCATTCCAGCGCTACGCAGCTACAGAACAGAAACACCAACATTGTAGCTCTACTTAACTTTCACTTTTTAAATATTTCAAAGCCGTATTCTTTGATTTTTATGGTCACTAGAGATAAAACCAAAACAAGCCGACGTATGCACGCACAGTTTAACACTTAATGTTTCAGCTTTGACCTGATATGATGGATTAACGTCACATTTACACTAAATGGATCAGCGGTCCAGTTTAATGAGCAGTGTCTCTCCAGCACTGTAAAATAATAATATTAAAACATTAAAACTGATTAAATACTGAGAAGTTTTAAAAAGCCTGAGAAATGTTTCCCCTCGAAGTCCGAATGATTCCCAGAAGAAACAAACGTCACCAGCAGGTTTATCTGATGAATCAAAGTAGAACATTTAATTCAAATCAAGGTGATTAAAGAAGCCTTATTTTTGTCTATTTACCTTCAATCAGTTGATAAACTTGATCTTTACGTATTTTAATACCACATTATTTTTTGTTTTCTTTGTTTTTGTCTTGTTAGTGCCACCGTATGTATAATCATTTTTTCAGAATTATAAAAATACTAATTGCAAGTCACAATTATGAGATACTCTGTCAACATTTAACTTTCTAGGACAAAGCTATGAAATAATGAACTTCAATTTGTCAAATTAATCAAAGTCCATTTTGATTCACGTACTGGCTCATAATCAAGATTTAAAAAGTCTAAATCTTTACTTTGTATCACCATTTTTATTTATATTATCCTGAATATTTCTCAGTTCTTTTCCTTTTCTAACAGAAATACATTTACCTTTTTTTAAAAAAAAATAATCTAAATTTGGCACAAGTGACTTATAATCCAACAATTTTGACATAAAAAGTCATAAATTTGACTTAAAGTGAGTTTAAAAAAATAAATAAATTAGTTGTTCACTGTTTGAATATATAAATTGTAATTATGAACACACTGTTTATTGTTGACTCAACAGATGACTTATTGGTGACATTTTGTCTCCTCTGGGCCTCCGTACAGTTGTTCTGTAACTTCTGAATGAACGTTATGAGAGGAAGTAATTTTCCTGCCCGACCCTCCGGTCCAGATTCTGGTCTCGCTCAGATCTGGTGTACAGTCCCAGCTGAAGTGTTGAAGGATATTAAAGACAGCGCTGTTTGTCTGTCCAGGCGTCTCTGAGGACATCTGGACCACTAACAGTGTCCACATCCGTCTGAACAGGGAGTGATTTCACTCCTCGTCGTCCTCTGATTGGTCGAACAGCAGCCTTCAGCTGTGATGGTTGATTTATGAATGAAGCCACTCAGACTTTAATGTTTTCACACATCATCACTTAATAACCTGCACGTTGATTTAGCTGGGAAACAAGGACAGAAAAAATGTTTGTTTCCTCATTGACGCGTTTTCAAATTTTACTCGTAAAGATTTTAACAAGTTTCCAGAAACCAAAGGGTCACAAAATCACTGAAGAAGAAAAACATAAAGTTGTGTTGTGACCGCCGCCTTAAGCTTCCCTCGCCAAAGGAAAACATTTAATTTATGAAAATATTCAAAAGTTTATTAAAACGCTGCAGCAGTGCTCGTCCTGTAGGTGGCAGCGTTGTCGCAGTGTAATTGCCTTTTAAATGGAAAAACTACGTCAGTTTAAAGATCCCTGATCTCGTCACAGCGCCCCCAAATTCCTAAAATTAGTATGTTTAACATTTCAAATGATTGCACTGATCAGCCAGACGGAGGCGCTGTAATCAGGCTGAAAGTGAATAAATCTACAAGCCACAGATCTCCGGTTTCCCCCCCGCTCCTTGCTGGCTGTAAAACGCTCTGTACATTTTATTCTTTTTCTTTCCTGTAACGTCTGTTGATTTTCTGTCTGCTAAAGTAAAAAAAAAAAAAAAAACATGCTTCTTTATGATTCTTTGACTATTTATACTCTAAATCTGTAATGATTTTCTTCTTCAGCTCTACCTTTTCATTGTACAACGGCGGGGATTCAGTTATTTGTAAATAAAGTATATATACTGTATATACGCTGACGACTCGCTGGTCTTCTTTGAGATTCGTCTGCACCTTCAGTCCAAATTAATCTGGAGACGTTAACAAACAAATCTTTTGTACTACGTCTTGGTACTTTTATATTTTACCCAAGTCAAGCTCAGTAATTAAACTCCCGTACTTGCTCAAGAAATATTTCGACACATAACCCCCTTAGAATAACGAGATACAACATGTTAATCAGCTTTAGAGGAGCTGGTAGGTGGATGTTGTTACCTTTTGGACAGAGCCAGGCTAGCTGTTTCCATCTGTTTCCAGTCTTTATGCTAAGCTAAGCTAACTAGCTGTTGCCCAGAGCATCAATCGAACTCTCCGCAAGAAAGTAGTGGTGGTATTGAGGTATTTTACTGAAGTAAAAGTAAGTATACCAACGTGTACAAATACTCTACAAGTAAGTCCTGCGTTTCAAAATATTACTCAAGTAAAAGTAAAAAAGTTTTGAAAAATACCAAAAGTAAAAGTATTCATTATGAAGATTGGCCTGTTTAAAAATAACTAATATTATTTAATTGTTAATTAATTTATTATTTATTATTATTTGTCTTTGTATTAATTCCCTTATTTATTTACTCTACTGTATAATTTTCCATTTTATTTATTTATGTATTTTTATTCATGCATTTATTTGTATTTATTTTATATTTATTTTTAAATGTATTTATATATTTATGCAGGATTTTCCCTCTAAATTTATTTACCCAAACTTATTTATTTCTGTATTCTTTTCTTTATGTATTTCTGCTTTGTTGTGTTACTACCGAACAGCAGGTGGCGCCTTGAACGTTGTTTTTGCAGTCCGCCAGAAAACCGAAGAAGAAAAGGGCGGAAGCAGAATACCCGGAACTTCCGGTATGTGCTTCCGGGCCCACAGAGCATGCGCAGTAGTCTCACCTTTAGCGGCTCCGTGGAGGTGAGTTAACGTTGATAATAACTCTAAATATTGGACTACGTCATCCTGCTACTGTTATGTGATATCAGGCTTTAATAAATCTCAGTATTAGTGAGTATTAAAGCGGGTTAACGTTACTGACTGATGACGAAGTAACGCGACCCAGAGGGTTAACGTTACTTCTACTTCACGTTACAAGTTTTAACTTCTCAAATCTCTCTTTTACTGAGTAATAGTACCTCCATGTCTACCAGTACTGCATGCACAAATACCTCATGTACTACTCTCATATTTAATACTGACCAGAGGAGGAAGTATTCACATCATTATACTGCAGTAAAAGTACACATACTGCGATGTAAAAGTACTCTGTTCACAGGTACATTTACAGTATTATCAGCTTCATGATGTTAAAGTATCAGCAGTAAAAGTACACAACTATTCTCAGCTTCATGAAGTAAAATTATTAGCAGTAAAAGTACACAAGTATCATCAGCTTCATGTTAAAGTATCAGGAAAAGCTTCATATTTCTATTTCTAACAGACCTGCTGGTGGAACATGAGTTGTTTTTTGGTGGAACATGAGTTATTTTTTAGTTGAACATGAGTTGTTTTTTGGTGGAACATGAGTTATTTTTTGGTGGAACATGAGTTATTTTTTGGTGGAACATGAGTTATTTTTTGGTGGAACATGAGTTATTTTTTGGTGGAACATGAGTTATTTTTTGGTGGAACATGAGTTATTTTTTGGTGGAACATTAGTAATTTTTTTGGTGGAACATGAGTTATTTTTTGGTGGAACATGAGTTATTTTTTGGTGGAACATGAGTTATTTTTTGGTGGAACATGAGTTATTTTTGGTGGAACATGAGTTATTTTTTGGTGGAACATGAGTTATTTTTTGGTGGAACATTAGTAATTTTTTTGGTGGAACATGAGTTATTTTTTGGTGGAACATGAGTTATTTTTTGGTGGAACATGAGTTATTTTTTGGTGGAACATGAGTTATTTTTTGGTGGAACATGAGTTATTTTTTGGTGGAACATGAGTTATTTTTTGGTGGAACATGAGTTATTTTTTGGTGGAACATTAGTAATTTTTTTGGTGGAACATGAGTTATTTTTTGGTGGAACATGAGTTATTTTTTGGTGGAACATGAGTTATTTTTTGGTGGAACATGAGTTATTTTTTGGTGGAACATTAGTAATTTTTTTGGTGGAACATGAGTTATTTTTTTGTAATAATATTTGAATATGAAAAGATAAACTAAACCTTTTTTTGTCTTCCCAGTGAGAAGTTCCCGATAGTTGAAGATGCCGTCTTGTGTCGTCCTGAACTGTGTGCAGCGAACAGACGGGAGTGGATGCAAGGTTCCTCTGTTCTGGTATGTTTTATACAGTTCATTAGTTTTATTTTTATGTAGGCTAATGCTAGCAAGCAATTAGCTTTACCATGCTAATGTATGATCAGATCCATGAGTTTTTATTTCATTCATTACTCTTAAAAGTTGTCATTTTCTTATAGAAAGGATCTGGTTTAAAAAAAAACTATGAATTATACATAGAGTGCTTAAATAAATGAGTTAACATTTTATCAAATGTTTTTTTTTAAATATAAAATTCCGAAAAATATTAAAAAAGAGATTCAGAAAAAAATAAGACAAAAAAGTCAGAAAAATGTCAGAAAAAGTTAGAAAAAATACGGGAAAAAAAGTTAAAAAGAAAAATGTCCAAAAAATAACAGAATCAAAGTCAATGAAAGTCCAAAAAATGTCTGAAAAAAGTCAGAACAATGTCCGAAAAAGTTCCAAAATAGGTCTGAAAAAATTTACAAAAAAATAAAAAATTCCGAAAAATATTCGAAAAAAGTAAAAAAAAGAAATACTCTGAAAAATGTCTGAAAAAAACTTAGAAATATTTACGAAAAAAGTTTTAAAAAATGTCCACAAAATAATGGAAAAAAAGTCCAAAAAATGTCTGAAAAAAAGTCAGAAGAATGTCCGAAAAAAAAAAGAAAAAAAAGTCAGATAAATAATGGAATAAAAGTCCCAATAATGTCTGAAAAAAAGTTTTAAAGAGAAAAATTCCGTCAAATATCTTAAAAAAGTAAAAAAAAAAAAAAAAGTCAGAAAAATGTCCGAAAATAAAGTTAAAAAATTGTCTGAAAAAAAGTTTTAAAAAATTACGGGAAAAAAAGTTAAAAAGAAAAATTTCCAAAAAATAACGTTATCAAAGTCCATAAAATGTCTGAAAAAAGTCAGAAGAATGTCTGAAAGATTTCCGAAAGAGGTCCAAAATAAAGTCCGATAAATGTACAAAAAAACCCAAAAAATTCTGGAAATATCCGGAAAAAGTAAAAAAAATTACAGAAAAATGTACGAAAAAACAAACAAACAAACAAAAGTCAGAAAAATGTCTGAAAAAAAGAATGAAAAATATACGGAAAAAAAAAAGAAAAAAAAAAGTCCAATAAATAACGAAATAAAAGTCCAAAAAATGTCTGGAAAAAAGCTTAAAAAAAAAAAAAAAAAAAGTAAAGTATCTTAAAAAAAAAAAAAGAAATCAGAAAAATAAAGTAACAAAAAATTTCTGAAAAAAAGTCAAAAAATGTCCTGTTCCCTCGTGTGGAAGTCAATGTGTTTTTAGTTAGATATCTGAAATAATTCCTGATTTTATTCTGATATTGGAAATATGTGTGCGGCAGTAAAAATCACTTTAAACGTCGTTAGGTGTGAGGTCGGCATTAGTTAAACATGAGATTTTCATACCACTTAATTTGATGATACAATTTTTTTCCAGTTTTCCACACCGTGATGTGAAGAGGAAGCGTCAGTGGGTCCGTAACATAAAGCGCAGGAACTGGAAGCCGACGCCCAACTCCCGAATATGTGCTCTACACTTCACCCCGGACTGTTTCTATGCCCGCAGCGGGAGAAGGAAACTACATTCAAATGCTGTCCCGACTATTTTTGCCTTCTCCAGGTGGACACCGATATATAATATGCACAGAAAGTTAAGTGACATTGTTTACCTAGATCACCCGTACCACAACACGACGGGTCCCTCTACGTCTGGAGAAGTCACATCTACAGAGGTTAACAGTGAGGTTAACACGGAGGTTAACACAGAGGTTAACACAGAGGTCAACACCAAGGTCAACACCGTGGTCAACACTGAGGTTAACACCGAGGTTAACAGTGAGGTCAACACTGTGGTCAACACTGTGGTTAAAACTGAGGTAGACCCTGTGGTTATCACCGAGGTTTACAGTGAGGTAAACACCAAGGTTAACACCGACCCACAGTCCAGATCCACGGCTACTCAGACTACACCACAGGAACATGTCAGACCATCATCCAGCAGTTCAGCCTCTGCTGACCACTGTCCTGCTCCCAACATGCAGATCGACGCCTGTCACAAATTACACTGTAAAATTCAGATGGTGGGAAGAAAACTGGACAACTGCCGCAAAAATTTAAAAATGGAAAAACAGAAGACGAGACGACTGAATAAGAAGATCTGCTGGTTAACTGATGTTGTCGGCGAGCTGCAGCAGAACATCAGAGAAATGACACAAAATACACCGATAACGGCTCCAGCTTACCGTCGGAAACGGCAGTCTGGTAGCATGGGAACGTCTGCTAGCACGGTAAAGTCTGCTAACAAGGTAACGTCTGCTAGCAAGGTAAAGTCCGCTAGCAAGGTAACGTCTGCTAGCAAGGTAACGTCTGCTAGCAAGGTAAAGTCCGCTAGCAAGGTAACGTCTGCTAGCAAGGTAAAGTCTGGTAGCACGGTAAACACTGATGGCAAGGTAATATCTGTTAGCACGGTAACGTCTGCTTGCACGGTAAAGTATGCTAGCACAGTAAAGCCTGCTAGAACGGTAAACACTGATGGCAAGGTAACATCTGTTAGCACGGTAACATCTGCTAACAAGGTAAAGCAGGTCCGTCAGAAAGATAAAGGTGTCGTGCCGATGGATGGATAATCAGAGGTTGTGTCCTGTGTCTTTGCCCTGCGTGTTAAATGTAAATAGCCTACAACTAATACTACATCAAATTTTGTTTATGTCGTGCTACGAGCGCTACTAGCGCTACTAGATCTAGTAGATCTACTAGATCTAGTAGATCTAGTAGATCTACTAGCGCTACTAGATCTACTAGAGTTACTAGCTGACATTGTCAAATCCGGTCAAATCCAGCCCTTCGGAAACTTTGATCTTATCAGTTTAATTCAATATATGACTGTTGATTTTGCAAAGATGTTGTGTTTGTGTTGTTATGAACTCTGGTCATTCTATGTGGAGGGTGTACTTTATGAATTGCACATTCCTTTGTGAGGTTTGATTTAAACATTTAAAATAAAAGAACTACAGCTGAAAACACAACGTGACTGACCTACAGTATGTTAAATGTCAGGACCGAGACCTGACTGGCACCCTGAACCAAATGATACAAATGAAAATGCTGAAAGTCAAACTGTCCCGTACACCAAACCCAGAGGCGTGCTTCCACCGCCTGCTAGCTAACAAGCTAGCTAACACCGATTGGCACAACAAAGGAAAGTTGATGCTGAAGGCTGAATGGGAGTTCTGCTTGACTGTAACGTTTATTTGCAATTTTTAGGGTTTTATGTGCAGCTGATTGCATGCCAGAACACCAGGCTGTATGGGACATGTAAATTACATGATCAAAGGTCTTCTTTTATTTTTTTATAAATGTCCCAATACATACATTTAAAGATGAATATAAAATAAATAAATGAAATAAAAAATGCTTACCGTGCTAATAATTTACTCAATAAATAAAATAAACATGTCATCAAATGTAGCAACATTTATATTAACGACATCTTTATTTATTTATTTATTTATTGAGTCATTTCTTGTTCTACATCCTCCGGGGCGGTATGCACCTCAACGTTGTTATTGCAATCTATATTAAGTAAGTTATTTATTTTATTATTTTTTATTTTGGCAGGTTCCATCCTCCATAATAAATAAGGGTTGAAATGCAAAGGGAAAATCGTGCAGAAATAAATAAATACATATATCTTACAATAAATATTAAATAAATAAAAATGAATACATAAATAATAAATTGCAAAAATTAATTTAAAAATGAATAAAAATAAATACATTAATACATAAAAGTAAACATTAAACAGAAGATTAGATAAGTAGGGGAGTTAATACAAAGATAAATAAATAATGAATTTTAATAATTAATAAAACAAACAAATAAACAAACAAAAAAAGTCAGAAAAAAAGTCAGAAAAAGTTACAAAAAAAATTAAATAAAAGAAAAACGTAAAATATCTTTTAAAAAAATAGTCAGAAGAATGTCCGAAAAATGTCCAAAAAATGTCCAAAAGAGGTCCGAAATAAAGTCAGATAAATGTACAAAAAAAACAAAAAATTCTGGAAATATCCGAAAAAAGTAAAAAATAAAAAAAAGTCTAAAAATGGTCAGAAATATTTCCGAAAAAAAGTTTAAAAATATATTTACAAAATAACAGAATGAAAGTCCGAAAAATGTGTGAAAAAAAGTACGAAAAATTTCCAAAAAATATCCGAAAGACCGTACGTCTGACCGTAAATGTACGAAAAAACAAACAAACAAAAAAGTCAGAAAAATATCTGAAAAAAGTCTGAATAATTGACAAAAAAAAGTTTAAAAATATATTTACAAAATAACAGAATGAAAGTCCGAAAAATGTGTGGAAAAAAGTACTAAAAATATCCGAAAAAAAGTCAGAAAAATTACAGAAAAATTACAGAAAAAACAAACAAACAAAAAAGTCAGAAAAATATCTGAAAAAAGTCTGAATAATTGACGAAAAAAAGTTTAAAAATAAGTCCAATAAATAACGGGATAAAAGTCCAAAAAATTTAAAATAAAATAATGAATGGCCACATCTATTTTCAATATTATTTTTCTATATTTAACGAAATCTTTATTTATTTATTGAGTCATTTATTTATTATTCATTTCTTGTTCTACATCCTCCGGGGCGGTAGGGGGCGGTATGCACCTCAACATTGTTATTGAACTCTGCCACAAAACAAAAACCACGAAGAAGAAGAAAAACGTTGCAGCAAAAAGTGCCCGCTTTTATTTTGTAGGCCTGCGCGCCTGACTTCCGGCCTCCATCTTGAGTTCGTCCAGCTTGACGCCGCGGCGGTAACCGACCGGGAGGAGAGCGGATCAATCTGGAGCCTCGGCGGGTTGATCGGCGGCTGATCGGGATTATGCGGCGACACTGACTGCTGGATCGGTAAGAAGCTGCGGCCTCCGGTAGCGCGGGACGGGCCGGTTAACGGGCGGTTTGTCCGGTTCACCGTGTTACCGCAGAGAGCCAGGAGAGCAGTTAGCTCACCGCTCCTCTCTCCTCCTCTCCTCTCCTCCTTCTCTCTCTCTCTGCTCTCTCTGCTCTCTCTGCTCCTTTGTTCGCTGCTGAAGCTGCTTTCTGTTTTTTCTCACTGATGCGGGTTTTAGTAAATACTGGCGCAATATGGCGGCCAGCTGCAGAGATCCACTCCTCACTGACCAGCCGACACATCTTCATACAGACGTACTGTGTGTTAGTTAACCTGCAGGCTGGGTTATATACATGTACATATACATATATCGATCTATATGGTCAGTTAGAGAGGAGGAGGAGGGTTAACTGTGACCTCTGGATGGTCATCTTCATCAGCAGCCAAAACAACTCAGTATTTACTCCAGTTATATGAACAGGAACACTCAGTGATGACACCATGCTGTTATTATGTTATATTATACTATAATGTGAGCTGTTAGTACTACCAGAGGAGGTGAAGCTGCTGCAGGACTCCCAGATGTTGTGTTCATGGTAACTGTGTTCAGCTCAGTATTTACTCCAGTTATATGAACAGGAATGCTCAGTGATGACACCATGCTGTTATTATGTTATATTGTATTGTAATATGAGCTGAGGTCTGATGTGTTATTAGTACTATCAGAGGAGATGAAGCTGCTGCAGGACTCCCAGATGTTGTGTTCATTGTTTTCAATATGTTGGAGTGTAAACCAGCAGGTTGGTATATATATATATATATATATATATATATATATATATATATATATATATATATATTTATATATATATATATATATATATATATATATATATATATATATATATATATATGTATGTGTGTGGTGGTCAGTTAAAGAGGAGGAGGAGGAGGGTTAACTGTGACCTCTGGATGGTCATCTTCATCATCAGCAGCCAAAACAACTCATTATTTACTCCAGTTATATGAACAGGAACACTCAGTGATGACACCATGCTGTTATTATGTTATATTATACTATAATGTGAGCTGAGGTGTGATGTGTTGGTAGTAACGGAGGAGGTGAAGCTGCTGCTGCTGCAGGACTCCCAGATGTTGTGTTCATGGTAACTGTTCAGCTCAGTATCCTCCTGGTAGTCTGACGACCTCTCTCATGGTTCCTATGTTCCCAGCAGTGTGTTTTTTTACCCTCAGTGTTCACTGTATGTTTCCACTGATGTAGTCGACACGTTAACATCACCTACAGCTGATGTTATTCTCCTCCATACGCCCTCACATCTGCAGGTTTCTACATTTAGATGTTGATATCTCCTCAGTGGCTCAACACATTTTTACCATTCAGACTGCATCTGAAACACACGTCTCTCCTCACTCTTCTGCAACGTGAACTGCAGAGACCGACATCACCAGTCTCTCACTGTGAGAGGAGATCTGGAGCTTCATTTCACCATGTTCAACTTACCATAATAGAGTACTACCATAGACATACAGTACGTGCAGTATATACGTAGACATTTGGTGCCTTCAAATGAAACTGGTGAGCTTGTGTTTACAACATGGGAAGTCTTGTGCACGATATGTTTGGCGTTCAAGTGGTTAAATCATGAGAACGCCGCTGCTAAGCAACGCTAATATTAACGTTACTGTCGGCGTCTAGAAGCCACAGAGGCTAGCAAGCTAGCGAGTGGGTAACATCATGCAAAGACATAATGACGGAGGAGAAAGATGAGGCCGTTGAGAATATCAACATTTTCTTCAGACATATTATACAATTACGAAGAAAAACAACATACGACTAAAAGTACAATATATTAACTTATTATGCACCGAAAAATTAACTTCCAAGGCCTCCGCCATTTCTGACAACGTCAACAAACACGTCACAAGTCGTGAACTCGGAAATTTCAGGAACTTTTCATTTATGAGGTCGTGAATACGACATGAGGGTGGGGGGTGGCGGTCATATGGACCTAACTCGTAAACACGGTAAACACCACCACATTTGAAGGCACCAATAGACGGCACATTGACTCCGGGATCGTGGAAGCGTCCAATGAGGCGTCTATGTATAAATGTCTATGAGTTCTCCAAGGACAACGTGTTTTTGTAGGCCAACCAGGAAGTGATCATCTCCCTGGTTCCCTCCACTAACAGCCAATGGGATTGTTCCATTAGGTTTTGGATTATTGCAGAAAATCAGCTCTGTGGCAAACAAACGTTTATGATACCGACACGTTTTGTTCAGTAAGATAATCTCCACTAATGAACACCACTTTATGATTTATGAAGCGTGAATGCAATCAGCAGAAGTAAAAAGCGACGTTAGACTACAAACCAACTCCACCACGGTCACATGACGCGAGTAAACACAACGAGGCTGTGAAGGAGGACGTGTCGGCGTGATGACGTTTAGTCGTCTCATTTAGCCGCTTGTTAGCGACCGCCTTTTTTAAACAGTAAACTTCACTCGGAATTAAGTAAGAGATGATGAACAGCGAGCCGCTCGTTGTTGTGAAAGAATCCCCTTCAGGGCCATCCTGATTATTACACGGCTACTTACTGAAGAAATCAATATTTAGACACAAAAACGGTCCTCCAGAGTCCGACATCAGAGCTGCGCCCATAGCAACGGTCTGTTATACGTAGCAACGGTCTGTTATACGTAGCAACGGTCTGTTATACGTAGCAACGGTCTGTTATACATAGCAACGGTCTGTTATACAGAAATTACAGACCGCAGAACGCCGTGATTGACCAATCAGAATCGAGTATTCAACACAGTCGTGTAATAAATAACTAGAAAATTTCGCAAGAAATTTTGACCAGTGTGCCTGGTGCTGGGGGGATGGGTGGGGGGGGTGGCAGATTCAGACTGTCTGAGGTCCATAGTGAGGTCATAACTGTAGGCCCTTTTGCTGCGTGCGTGTCTGTCAGTGGTTGCCATGGTGATTGGGGGGCCGTGAGGAGTGTTTAGTTTCCTGTTAACATACAGTAAGAGTTGAGGGATTTTATTTTGAAAAGTAGGTGAATACCTAGTTCCTGTTATCATACAATGAGAGTTGGGGGCTTTTAATCACAGGTGTAATTGATCACATTAATTATGGCCCTGATCCATTGAAGCCTGGTTTAGAGCATGCTGGCTCACTGAAATGGATACAGTAAATAGTGTGTGTGTGTGTGTGTGTGTGTGTGTGTGTGTGTGTGTGTGTGTGTGTGTGTGTGTGTGTGTGTGTGTGTGTGTGTGTGTGTGTGTGTGTGGGTGTGTGTGTGTGTGTGGGTGGGTGGGTGGGTGTGTTAGTCAGCCTGCTCTGATTGGCTAATGTGAATCAGCTGTCTAGCAGCAATCTGAAGTTGCCGTGGTGATTGGCCACTGCTGCAGTGGGGCAGTTTATAATAGGAGTTAACCAGAGATGTACATGTCATAAAAGTGCTTCTACGACAGAAACCGTGACTCCTATCGCTTAGATTGTTCATGAGGCCAGTTAGGAGTCTCTGATGAACAAATGGTGCGACATTTGGGTCTGTAGTTTCAAAAATGTGACCTCGGCGGCAGTTTCGAAAAGTATTAACTTTTTTCTCTGATCCAAAACATTCTGTGAAATTTAATATGGGGCCCTATGGGAGCGAAGCCTGCAGTTGCTCTCACGTTCAGGCATGTGTCGCCAAATGTGTAAGTCCGACTGATTCCATAGCTACATGTTTGCGACCGGCACAAAAATACCTACGTTTTGATGTATTAATTGTGTATGAGGAGTGGACGTTGTGGGCTACAGAGCAATTTGTTCAGAAAATTTTCAAAAGATTTCAAAGCTTTCCCGCACTCTAGCGATGATGTCACACACTCTAGCCTTTAACGACCCACGCAATACACACCCATTATAAAATCTGAAACGGTCTGAAAATTTCACAAAACGTAAACTGCGATTTCGTGAAAACCGTGCCAGCTATCAAAAAATTTCCATTTGGCCAAATAAAGTCCCAAGTCTCGTGACCCGTTTAAACTTTTAATCCCGTTTCTACGTTAAAGTATGGCGACTCTGTATGGCCCCAAAGAGGAGTGTTTATGAGCACTCTTCACGTCGATTTTCAATGCATTCCAATGGAGCAAAAAAATCACGCTTTCGCGCGATTTTCTCGGAAACCGCTGCGCAATCTCTTAGCCAGGTCATAGCACACGATTCCCGATCATTCCGCACGTTTTGATGTATTTTTTGTACAGGTGTTGCCAACGCTGCCGGAGGAGTAGCGCGGCAAAGTTTGGCAGAAGAAGAATAAGAAATAAACGCGTCGAATAATAGACCAGTGTGCTTTGCACAAGGCTTTGCCTTGTGCTTCTAGGCACACTGGAATTATAACTATGAATAAAAACTGTCAGTCATCATAAGTCTCAGAAAAGAAGAGAGAAACAAGCGTCATAGTTTGTTTACATGCTTTGATCTGATGGACGCTCATCCCGACCGCGGGTAGTGATTCCACTCTGTAGCCGTGTTTGAATAGCGTGTAGATGAATGATCTATGAATAATAATCATCTCAATATTGATCAAAATAATCCTGATTATCATTTTGGCCATAATCGTGCAGCCCTAGAAGCAGCCGGGAAAAGAGTTTAATAAGTAAGTAAGTAAATAGTTATAATAGTATGCATATTTCATAATATTGTTATTGTTCAACACAGAACATTTCAGTAGAGACATTAAATATGACAACAGAATAGAAATAATATAGTTTCACTTCTGTACGTCTCTCTGTAGGAGGACGTTTTACTGGCGTCTGGTAGTCTCTTTCAGTCCAAAATGGCGGCAGCGTAGCTCTGCTGCTGGCCGCTGAGGTTGACATGGAACCAACTATTGACTTTCAGTTCTTATCAACATACAATGTTTGGTTCTAGTGAATATTTCATAAATATAAGATGATGAGGAAGCTGAAAGCAGCAGATCTTCCTCCGTCTAGAAACCTGAAGAGCTTCAATCCCTCCGATCAGATCTCACATCTCAGATCAGATCTCACATCTCAGATCTCAGATCTCACATCTCAGATCTCACATCTCAGATCAGATCTCACATCTCAGATCTCAGATCTCACATCTCAGATCCCAGATCTCACATCTCCACCTCCTGCTGGATTTAATCTTCTCCACTGTGGCCTCAGTCTGATCCTGGTCTGGTTGATCCTGGTCTATCTTGGTCTGGTTGATCCTGGTGTATCTTGGTCTGATCTGAGTCAGTGTGTTAGTATCATGCAGCAGCAGCAGCAGCAGGTCTGTGGTTTGTGTTGCAGGTGTTGTTGCAGCTTGCAGCTCTTTATCCGTTATTTTATCTCCATAAAGCAGTTTGTCTGTGTGCTACTATCATGCCTGTCTATCTGTCTATCTGTCTATCTGTCTATCTGTCTGTCTGTCTGTCTGTCTGTCTGTCTGTCTGTCTGTCTGTCTGTCTGTCTGTCTGTCTCTCTGTCTGTCTGTCTGTCTGTCTGTCTGTCTGTCTGTCTGTCTGTCTCGTCTCTCTGTCTGTCTGTCTGTCTGTCTGTCTGTCTGTCTGTCTGTCTCGTCTCTCTGTCTGTCTGTCTGTCTGTCTGTCTGTCTCTCTGTCTGTCTCTCTGTCTGTCTCTCTGTCTCTCTGTCTGTCTGTCTGTCTGTCTGTCTCTCTGTCTGTCTGTCTGTCTGTCTGTCTGTCTGTCTGTCTGTCTGTCTGTCTCTCTGTCTGTCTGTCTGTCTGTCTGTCTGTCTGTCTGTCTGTCTGTCTGTCTGTGTTGTTGCTGGTGGCGTTGATGACCTTGTAAACCGGATCTCATCTCTGTGATGATCTGGAGGTTTCCTCTCTGTCTGCTGCCTGTTGGATTCCAGTTGATCCAGATGTTTACTGACCTCTTTCTGTCTGTTCTGTTCTCTACCTCATCTTATATAAAGCCAAACATCAGTCTGTATAGAACAGAGACACACAGACAGGAAGTGATGAAGTCCTGAGTTGTGTGTTTGATAATTTGCATAAAGTCGGTGATGAGAAACGTCCTGCGGTGTTTCAGACTCCAGAACAGCTGCTTGTTGTGGTTTCACGAAACGAAATAGATCCAACCACATCGGTCTGATAACTGATTAATCAATAGGTCAATAAATGCTTCATCATTTAAATCATTTAAATCATTTAAATCATTTAAATCATTTTCAATGAAAAAAATGACAAAAGGTTTTCTGATATGGAGGACGGATCCTGCGTAAATAAAAAATAAATGAATGACTCAATAAATAAATATGTCATTAAATGTAGCAAAAATAATATTACAAATTAATGTATCCATTAATTAATTTATTAAATGTGGCATAAATTGATATTTTTGTTTTGATTTGCGTCTTTATATGTTTATCTTTGTATTAATTCCCTCATTTATTTATTCTTCTGTTTCATTTTTCCTTTTATTTATTTGTATTCATTTTTTAATTAATTAATTAATTTTTGCATTATTTATTTATACATTTAGTTTTTATTTATTTAATATGTATTTTTAAATGTATGTATTTATTTATGCATTTATTAACTTATTTCTGCAGGATTTTCCTTTTGCATTTCAACCCTTATTTATTTCCCTAAACTTGTTTATTTCTGTATTTTTTTCTTTATACATTTCTGCTTCTCACTCCAGATGTGTCATAATTAAATAAAAGGGAAAATTAAACAGAAGAGTAAATAAATGAGGTTTAAGATTAAGATTTAATACAAAGATAAATAAATAAAGAAGCAAATTAAAACAGAAATATCTATTTATGTCACATTTAATAAATGAATTAATGGCTACATTTATTTTTATTATTATTTTTGCTACATTTAATGACATATTTATTTATTGAGTCATTTATTCATTTATTTTGTATTTTGGCAGGTTTTGTCCTCCATACTCCGGTTTCAGCTCGTCTGTTGTGCTAATAAACGAGATATTGAGTACTTATGATGGACATGGTTTAAAATTCCTTACCGTTTAATAATGATAAACTTTATTACAAAATGCTTAAAACATTTCAGGAGGCAAAATGCATAAAGATCTTTATTAATAATCCGTTCAGATAAAATCATCTGTTATCAGTTAAAAATAAGAAAAATAAACATTAAACATTAAATCTGGAATGAAGAGATCTGAGTCAGTTAATAATGAGTTAATAATGAGTTAATATTCAGTTCATAATGGGTTAATAATGAGTTAATAATGAGTTAATATTCAGTTCATAATGGGTTAATAATCATGCCCATGATTTCCCTCCTCAGGCGGAACCCTCGGTCTCCTCATCGCGTCCATCAGCTGTGACGTGGCCTCAGTCTCCAGGCGTTAGTCTGAACCCGGCCTGTATGCAGCCTGCCCAGGGCCCGGCCTAATTCCTGGTGCTCCTTCTCTCCCACCACCTCCTCCCTCCTTTCCCCACCCTCCTCCCCCCCCTTTCCCTCCATCCTCCCTCCTCCCTTCTCCTCCCCCCCTCCCTCACACACCGACCCCCGGCCCGGCATCACGCAGACCGACTCCCAGCGTTTAGTCTGGACCGGCGGCCCGGCTGGCGGCCCTCACAGGTGGATGAATGAAGACCCCATTCAAGAGCCCAGCGGCCCCGCGGCCCCCCCGAGCAGACGGGGGTGAGTTCAGACAACTATATGATAATAATAATAATAATATTAATAATAATAATAAATAATGATGTGAATTTGGTTGTTTGTCCTGATGTCAGAGCGTCCTTGAACGCACCACCAGTCGGTGTGATGATGCTGAGTGTTTGTGTGTTTCAGGACATTCAGGCGTTTCTGCAAACATGATGAAGAAGAAGAACTCACACAAGTAAGTCTGATCAACGTCATCACATGTTAAATATTACATATTAATATTTTAAACGTCAGTATCTCAGGTGATCTTCTTCATTTAGTCGTGATGGTGATTAATATTGTATTAATTCTGCAGCGCTGGTCTCTAGTCCTCATCATGTGTTTCTGGGTGTCTCCCTGCAGGAAGCAGAGGACCAGTGTTGGTCCCAGTAAGACTCTGGCTCAGCCCAGAAGGAACATCGTGGGCTGCAGGATCCAGCACATCTGGAAGGAGGGCAGTAAGTCTGCTTTCAACTCATTTTATTCAGCTGATGTTGTCTTTGTAATCCTCGTTGTGATCATGATGAGGGGTTTAAACCGTGTTTTGTCTTTGCTTCCTCGTAGGTAAGTCGTCCCAGTGGAAGGGGACGGTCTTGGACCAGGTCCCCGTCAACCCGTCCCTCTACCTGATCAAATACGACGGCTTCGACTGCATCTACGGCCTGGAGCTGTACAGCGATGAGAGGGTGGTGGGCCTGGAGGTGCTGCCCGACCGAGTGGGTGAGGACAACTTTTAGGCCTTTTTCCATACATGTGTGCTGGCCTGGCACGGCACGGCGCGGCGCGGCGCGGCGCGGCGGGGATTAGCATCTCCATTATAACAGGGCTACCTGCTGGGAGGTGTGACTGAGACTGATGAGAAGATCTTGACTTCAGTTGAGGATGTTTAAAAGCAGCGGGCTGATCCTTCGCTGTGACTGGTGGTCAGCGGAGCGACTTTTCATTTCCTGTATTCTTCACAATAAAAGTCCCCTGTTATTTTATTTAAAAGCTTTTATTATGAAGCTGCAAAATCAGGAAATGTTGGGTTTTCATCGGCAGCAACTAAAGACGACTTCTACAGCTGAACATGAAACAGTAAAATACAGCAGATATCTGGACGCAGGAGAGGAACTAAACCTCAAACACAGAGATTCACTGAGAAGCCACAAACACACATTGATCCTGACATTTTTTGGTTATTTTTTCTGACATTTTCCAAACATTTATCAGACTTTTTCTGGACATTTTTCTGTTTTTTTATTCCAGACATTTTTTCAGACATTTCAGACTTTTTTTCGGGAAGTTTTGGCCATTTATCCAGACACTTTTCTGACTTTTTTTAAGACATTTTTCTCACATTTTTCAGACTTAAAAAAAAAAAAATGGTTTAGACATTTTTACTGGTCTTTTTACTGGTCTTTTTACTGGTCTTTTTCCAGACATTTTTCAGCCTATTTTTCAGACTGTGAGAGCTGAACACGCAACATCATTCTCTCTGGTCTCCTGCACACCGGGGTTATTGTAGGAAACTAAAACTAAAATAAGCAGTGAAAAATATTGTTAGTAAACTGAAACTAAATAAAAAAAACGACAGTATATCCCTTAAGAAAAACTAAAAACTAAACAGAAAGGACATTTCCTGTATATTTCCATAACCCCTCCCCCCCCCGTGTGCCTCTCTGTGATTGGTCCAGCTCCGGCCCGCGTGAGCGACTCGCTGCTGGCGGAGACGATGATCGGTAAAGCGGTGGAGCACATGTTCGAGACGGAGGACGGGCCGAAGGAGGAGTGGAGGGGGATGGTGCTGGCTCGGGCTCCGATCATGACCGCCTGGTTCTACATCACCTACGAGAAGGACCCGGTCCTCTACATGTACCAGCTGCTGGACGACTACAAGGAGGGAGACCTGCGCATCATGCCCGACTCCAGTAGGTTCACTTCATATGACCGACTCAAACACCGACGTCTCACTCCCGTTCTTTACTTCATTTTATTGTATTTAAATGAGTATTTAATAATTATTAAGGCTGTCATAGTTGATAAAAACACAACCTGACCCTCCGTCTGTCCTCCTCTCTGCAGACGACAGCGTGGCGGCGGAGCGGGAACCCGGCGAGGTGGTCGACAGTCTGGTGGGCAAACAGGTGGAGTACGCCAAAGAGGACGGCGGCAAGCGGTCGGGGATGGTCATCCACCAGGTGGAGGCCAAGCCCTCCGTCTACTTCATCAAGTTCGACGACGACTTCCACATCTACGTCTACGACCTGGTCAAGACCTCCTAAGACCAGAAGACCTGGTCCAGGAACCACCCCCCAAAAAGACTTACTGAGACCTGCCGAGACCAGAAAACAAAAAACTCCCCCAGTGAAGAAAAACTACAGCTGGCGTTCAAAACATCTGGATGACATCATTCTTTACTCGTTCTTTTATGAAACGCCTTAAACACAAGAACCCCCCCCCCCCCCCACCAAGACAGGAAACTACAACCAGCTCCAAGTCTTCAGGTGTCTCCGCCCATCTGTCCTCCATCATCAGTGTTCTTCAGACCCTGTTGGGACGCTTCCTAAAGGAGACCAGCGGTCCCGGATTACTGGACCAACTGAAACCTCGTCTGTTAAATTAGATTCTGGAACAATAAAAACTCAAATATATAAATCTGGTTCAGTTTGAAAAGTGAGATCTGCGAGGACCCGATCCTGAGATCCTCCAGGTCCCCCCCGACCCAGATATCATTTCCATCTCCAGAGTCAAAGCAGGTCTGGAACTATTTAAGTAAAACAGAAAGACCTCCTCCCCCCCCTTTTCCTGAAACCCTGTCAGACCATTAGAGACCTCCGTCGTCAGAGGAGGGGGGGCGGACCGGTCTGAGTCTGCCGGGGTTAATGAAGGGACGGGACTTCAGGAAGACAGAGAGCTGAACCATCGTCTGTCTCCGTCTGTATTTATAGAAGGTGTACGTTGGACTACGAGGTCACACTGGTGTCCAATCACAGAGCATTTCACTGACCCCGCCTCCCTGCAGGTCACCTGTGACCCCGCCTCCCTGCAGGTCACCTGTGACCCCGCCTCTCTGCAGGTCACCCGTGACCACGCCTCCCTGTAGGTCACCCGTGACCCCGCCTCCCTGCAGGTCACCCGTGTGAATATTAACCCATTATGAACTCATTTTTGTTTTAGCGTTTCTCCCTGTTGCAGCTGATTCCTACATTACCCATAATGACTTTAGGTTTTAACATCAGACAGTGAGAGAGGCTCAGGTCTGTTTGTTCGGCTAGCATCAGTTAGCATCGTTAGCTCCCAGGTAGCGCTCGTGGTCGCCGCCCAGATTCAGTTTTCAGTAGGAATGCTAACGATGCTAACGAGCTGTTTCCAGGTGTCGTAGACGCTCAGTAACCACGACGATGATACGTTCACACAAACTCTGAAAAATGGATTCTGGTCCAGATTCAGGTCAAAGGAACACAGCTGCATTCTGGGAAATCCTCTTGTTGGTGAGATGAGATAGATACTGGGTGTCCAGGATGTGTATCCAGGATGTTACTAAACGGTTTATAACTCACTATAATGTAGTTGTTAACACTTAAATCATCTTCCAGCTACATGATATTGTGTTATGAACTGTTTATGACATGTTTATAAAGTGCTTATTAATGAGAGATGAGGTGTTTATCAGAATGTCGGACTGTTCCCGTCTCATCAGTCCTGAGTTTAATGTAAATGTCGGCACAGCCAATCACGTGAAGGTAAAACTGTAGCAGTCGTCATGCCCCGCCCCCTCTCTGAGGCGCTGTTCTCTGATTGGCTGGTTTGTTCCAGACTGAACCGGTGATCCAGTGTTGTTGATTTCTCTGTTTTTATAAATAATCTTTCTCCTTCTTATCTCTTCTTCTGCTTTCATATGGACACCCTGTATAGTTCCTTCTGTTTATATGTTTATATGATCTCTTTGTATATGATCTGTTGCTTTTATGTTCTGTGTATACTGTTTATGACCCAGTCAGCTGTAGGAAGATCTGATCCCGACTGCACTCCGCTGAGCCCGCCGCTGAGCGGGGTTAATGTTTCTTTGATGTTTCTGTACGGAGTCTGGACTAAAGCGCTCCTCCTTTTTAACCGTTAGAACTCAGTCAGAGACTCCATCTCCCACAATCCTGTGCTCTGAGCTGATGTAGCTCCACCCACCACAGACTTGACTCTACATTAGCATTAAACAGCCATGTTGCCTGATCCACGTCTGGCGTGCCTGAAGGGATCCCCAACATCTCCAACTAAACCTTTCTCATTCTGGATCCCGACTGGTTCTAGTCCCTGACGTGGGTTCCATAACACTCTGTTCTGTTGTGAAGACCATTTGTTCTGATTCTACAACCTAGTTCCTGTTCTAGTTGTTGTGGTACGTGTTCCATCAACCGGCACGTTCTGACTCTAGAACACCGAGACTAGTCTGGAGGTTTTTTCATGTTTTTATTTTGATAGTAAATTCTCATCATGGAACCCCACAAGTTCTGGTTCTAGAACACGTTCTGGTTCTGGAACACGTTCTGGTTCTTGAACACGTTCTGGTTCTACAACATGTTCTGGTTCTAGAACACGTTCTGGTTCTAGAACAGGTTCTGGTTCTTGAACACGTTCTGGTTCTTGAACACTTTCTGGTTCTACAACATGTTCTGGTTCTAGAACACGTTCTGGTTCTGGAACACGTTCTGGTTCTAGAACAGGTTCTGGTTCTTGAACACGTTCTGGTTCTAGAACACGTTCTGGTTCTGGAACACATTCTGGTTCTGGAACACGTTCTGGTTCTAGAACACGCTCGGTCTCAGGCTGTGTTGTGACTTCTAGAACATTTTGTTCTGTTTTGGAGAACTCTTGTTCCGACTCTGTTATCTGTCGTTGGATTCTGTGGAACGTGTTCCGTCACATCGTGTGTGTGCAACCCGTTTAGAGCCCTCGGTGTGGTTGAAGCAGGAACACGTTTGTTATTCGTTAATTGACGGCTTCAGATTCTAGAACGTGGAGACTCCCGGTCCCAGGCTGCGGTGTGAGTCCCGGAACATTTGACTCAGATTTAAAGTTCTGATTCTAGAACCATTTTAAACAACATTCATGAATCCGTTTGATTTTTCTGTATCTAATCTCATCCAGATGTCTCGTCAAATGTTTATATACAACCGTTTTTCTGAAGGACGAGCACGTTTTACTTTCATCTTTAGGTTCTAGCAAGACAGAGACTCTTATTTTGAAATCTGTTTGTTTGGACTGCGTGCGTTCTCCGTCTGGAAGCTGGGACTCTAGAAGATCTCGTTCATATCACCACATTCCACCACTGTTCTAGAACCTAAAATACACAGCTACACATTCTAGAACATTCTAGAACACCTGAGACTAGAACATTCTAGAGCACCTGAGACTAGAACATTCTAGAACACCTGAGACTAGAACATTCTAGAGCACCTGAGACTAGAACATTCTAGAACACCTGAGACTAGAACATTCTAGAACACCTGAGACTAGAACATTCTAGAACACACAGTTTCATGTCGGAACCCCTCCCCCCCGTCGTGTTCTGATTGTAGAACGCGTCTCGTTTCTTTCAGATATAAAAGGATCTGTTGAGAACAATCAGAGAACAATCAGAGAGCAGCCAGAGAGGATTTAATAAATCAGAACTAATAATTGAGTGATCATATGTGAAACATATTTCCAGTTGAAGCGGAGCAGATGATGTCGTTTCTTTGTTTCAGGTAGAAGTGTGTTTGATCTCCTCACCTGGTCGTCCCGCTCCGTCTGCTGTCTCTGTAATCTCCGCTCACATCCAGGAGGAGACAAACCAGCTGGTGTCCTTTGATTTAGTCTCTGCTGCCGTTATTAAAGTTATCATGGATACCCACAATGCACCTGGCTTCAGGCTGGATGAACCAGGTGATGATGGGCCGTAGTCAGACTCCTGGGTGGTGGAGGGGGGGGCAAAGACCAGGGTCTGGGTGGATCTTCAGCCTCCGTGATGTGTTCAGGAGCCGACACGCCGTTCGTATTTTACAGAGAAACATTGATCTGTAGTGTGTGAGTGTGTGTGTGTGAGAGAATGTGTGTGTGTGTGTGTGTGTGTGTGTGTGTGCTGTCGATCAGCCCTGTTCAGAGCAGTGTTGTTTTTGCATGCCTCTATAGCTCTCAGTGTAAATCGATGTGAGTTGCATGTCGTGTAGTTTTCAGTTGTTCGGCTGACTTCTGTCCGTTGTGGCTTTTCGGTGCCTTTTCGTTTGATTTCTCTGTTTTTGTTGATTTCCCGTTTGATTTTGTACCGTGTGTCCCAGAAGGCTGCTGCTGCTGTTTTTGGAGTTATTGAGCAGAAAATATCAAAACTAATGAAAAACAATGGAAGTGGTCCTGCTAGCGGAGCCGACAGCAGCTCGTAGCAGGAGGTGATGACAGGATGTGTGTGAGTTGTGTTTCTGGGTGGATTGTCCCTTTAAAGAGTGCCAACTACAGATGCCAGTGTTGTACAGCAGTGAAGAGCTCACACTATTTACTAAAATAAACCAGTTCTCTGTTTTTTCACTCCCGAGTCCGTCACTTCTTTCTGCTTTTAGACTTAAAGCTGATGAACTTTTCAAGAGACGTCACAACAAGAACAACAAGAGGAGCTTCAGGTCAGAGGAGACGACGCTGAGAGACGAACTCAAACACATCAATCAAGTTAACAAAGAAAAACAAACAGGATTCTTAGCGATGAATGTTTATTAATTTATTGGTGGACATAATAATAATAATAATCCATCTAAACAAACATGCTCACTGTGGTTATATTAAATATCATCTGATGATTATTTCAAAATGTCAGAAACAAAAATCAGATAACATGCCAGTCTGATAAATTAATACATCATGTAGAAATGTTTTAACAACTCAATAATAACAGCAAAAATATATCAAGATAAATACAAAGAAATATGGTGAAGTATTTATATATTTCTGACTGATTATACAGAATCCTACAGTCAGATAAATATTGTTTTATTCCTGGAATTTCAGATCCAGAGGTGAATAAGGTTTTGTTGAGTTATCTCATCTTATAAATGAAGAATATATACAGTGTATATATACATATATATATATACATATATAGTATATATGTATATATATATATGTATATATATATATGTATATAATATAGTAACTATATATTGTAACTTGTTACTGTAACAGAGTATTTTCACAGTGTGGTATTAGTACCTTTACTGTAACAGAGTATTTTTTATAGTGTGGTATTAGTACTTCCACTGCAACAGAGTATTTTTATAGTGTGGTATTAGTACCTTTACTGTAACAGCGTATTGTTTATAGTGTGGTATTAGTACTTCTACTGCAACAGAGTATTTTTATAGTGTGGTATTAGTACCTTTACTGTAACAGAGTATTTTTTATAGTGTGGTATTAGTACCTTTACTGTAACAGAGTATTTTTTATAGTGTGGTATTAGTACCTTTACTGTAACAGAGTATTTTTTATAGTGTGGTATTAGTACCTTTACTGTAACAGAGTATTTTTATAGTGTGGTATTAGTACTTTTAAAAAAGTAAAGGTTCTAAATACAGTCCAGCTAAATAGAAAACAGCCTGTTATTAGTGAAGTTGTAGTTGGGACTAACTGTGATATTAATATTAATATTAATATTTACATTTACATTTATATTTATATTTACATTTACATTTACATTTATATTTATATTTATATTTATATTTATTTGGTGTGTGATGGTTAACAACACGACGCGTTACAGAATATTAATTTAAGAAAGAATCACATTAGAATATGAATATAGTGTCTGTGTATTATAGGACTGCAGTTCTCCTCCTCACCGCCGCGTGTCGCTGCTGCTTCAGTATACAGCAGTAACTCCCACAATGCACCTCTCCAGATAGAGAACTAAACTCTGCTCTGCTGGCTGTTAAATCCTAATACAAACACACGAGATGATGTTGAGCTGTTTAGTCTGTTTAACCTGATCATAATGAACAGATAATGGAAGATGATAGTAATAATAAAAGGTGACACCGTCAGTCAGAGAGGTGTGGAGGCGGGAGAAGAAGCGTCAGCGCCATATCAAAGGTGTGATCTTTCTGGTTCATGAGTATGATGATTGGTGCATTCACGGAACCTCTGTGAAAGGTGCAGCCCTCACCTTGTTACGCTCTGCGCCTCAGCCCGTCTGACCCTGAACCGGACACCAGCTCCACAATAAAATAATCAACGATAACAAAAAACATTATATTATACTCTTAACTCAGGGGTCAGCAACCTTTACCACCAAAAGAAACATTTTAGGCAAAAAAACTTGTGGCTCCAGACAGATTTATTTTTTTGCCTAAAATGTCCTGCAGATTTTCTACCAATCTGTGGTCGCCAGCGTCCTTTTCTACGCTGTGGTGTGCTGGGGGGGGGGGGATGATTTTATTTGCTTTATAACTGTGTGTTTTACCTGTTATATGTTTTATCTGCCTCGTTTAGTATTTGTTTTAAAGCACTGACCAGAAGTGGCAAACTGTGAATCTCGTTGTATTTAATACAATGACAATAATGCTTTCTATTCTATTCTATTCTATGAAAAAAGGAGTGATAGCACATAGAAAGATGATACCTAGACCCCAACAGACCCTGATGTTTTTCCTTTTTTGTTTTTTCTCTTTTTATTTGTTGTAAAATTTATTTTTATATTTTTATACTGTGAAATATATTTACTGCTTTTTTTTTTGTACTGTACTGAACTAAGTAAAGATAATGATAAAACGTTTCCAGTTTGAAGTATCGCGATACTTCTTCACGTATTGTCTGACGTCACTGTGCGAGATCTCCTCCATGGCTGCTCCCTGACTCTCCATGTGGCTCCAGAGACAGAAACAAACTGCTTCATAACGTCACAATAACTCACTAAATATCACTAAAACCAACCGGAGTCTGGTGGAGGAGAAGCTGCAAGCAACTCTGTGAGGAACTCAAGATGCAACACGACGACGTGAGTTTGTTAAATGTGTTTTAATGAGACTGATGAGCTCTGAGTCTGCATGCTAACGTGTTAGCTCACCGCTAACTATCAAACAGCTGATGAATCAGAGTTAGTTTCTATTAAATACTGATGTTGTTTAGTAGCTACAGCAGCTGCTAAACACTAGTTATCTTAACTAACTATATACGTGTAGAAATATGATGTTTTAATCAGAGATATAACGGACTCTGAGCCAGGTAGAGACGGTTTGTTCATGACGCCAGACTCCGTTTAAAAAACACATGTTTTAAGGTTGTCTGGCTTCTCTGTAAACATGTACAACTTTAAGAACATGGGTCAACACACATATTGGTAGAGTCGTATGAGAACTTAAATTCGGCATTATGTTAAACACCATCATCCTCTGTTTATGTACAGTTTATGACTCTGACAAATGGTCTTCTATAGCTGAACACTAAGCTAACTGTTGAGTGGACCCAGTTTGTTCTTGTCAAATGTGACGCCAGACTCCCTTAAAAAAACACATGTTTTAAGGTTGTCTGGCTTCTCTGTAAACATATACAACTTTAAGAACATGTGTGAACACACATATTGGCAGAGTCGTATGAGAACTTAATTTCGGGAATATGTTAAACACCATCATCCTCTGTTAATGTACAATTTATTGACATTTCTTATTCATACAGTATATTTACATCATATTTCTTTCTCAGTTGATGTGTTTTGTAGAGTCAGCTTTAAATATATATTTTAAAAAGTCACATTAAAGTGTGAATATTATGTGAATTATTATTATTATTTTCCTAATGAAACTCAGTGAGTGTCTGTAATGTGTTGAATGTGCTTCCTGCAGGTGATCTGGGACATTATTGGGAACAAACAGTTCTGCTCCTTTAAAGTCAAGTAAGTGTGAAACTTAACCTGCTTCTTATTCATTCAGTTATTCAGTCATTCAGTGAGATAGTTGTATAGTAGCGTGAATGTTTGTTTATACGTCAAGTTATTTATCGTCATGTCCACGACAATTACAGAGAAGCAGTGGATCTCCGGCTCCGTCCAACAACAACGCTCATTAAATGCATATAAAAAGAAGTATAAAGACATGTACTTGTGGTAGATGGTTGTACAGTAATTGCAAAATGAATAAACTATAAACAGGAGTGTAGTAGATGTATGTGTGTAAAGAGACGTAATGTATTCTCATTTTATTTGAGACACAGAGTTCATCAGTTTTTCCTGAACTCTTAATAACCTGTGATTCTGTTCATGGTTGACTTTTAGATTGATGGATATGAAACTAAAAGGAACAAAATTAGCCGTGTGAACTTCTCTGATATCTTGTGTTCTCTGTGTGTGTCCAGGACAAAGAGTCAGAGCTTCTGTCGCAATGAATACAACATCACCGGGTTGTGTAACCGCTCGTCCTGCCCGCTGGCCAACAGCCAGTACGCCACCATCAGAGAGGAGAAAGGTAAACGCTCTACACGCCAACATCAACACTTTAATAACATCAGGAGGGATTATACACCAGAGCAAGGTGCTTCTGATGATTTTGCTTTTCTGAATGATATAGAAGAAAGCTACCGCTTTTATTGTGGTAGTCTGAGTAACGTGATGTCATATCCGTTCCGTATCCGTCAACCAAAACAAACCTCAGGGAGTCTAAAACGTTGGAGGGTCAGCGTGGATACGACCTGCAGCCTCACATGATAAATCCAGCGTGGTAAACACTACACATCCAGTAAAGGATGGAAACACTTTGGGTTTCACACATTGACAGGAAAAGCAGAGCTAGACAGAGCAGAGCTAAAGCTGCATGCTAACTTCTAAAAAAGGACAAAATGTGTCCGAAAATAAGTCCGAACAAAGGCTCAAAGAAAGTCATAAAAAAGCCCAAAAGCTTTTTTTTTTTAAATGCCGAATTATGTCCAAAAAACGTCTGAAATATAGGTCAGAAAAAAATGCCAACGTATGTCTGAAATATGGCCCAAAAAAGGCTGAAATATGTCAGTAAAAGGCAGAAATATATTCAAACAAAAGTCCGAATTATGTCCGGAAAAAGACTGATATATGTTTGAATAAAAGTCCAAAAACATGTCTGAAATATGTCAGGAAAAAAGGCTGAAATATGTCTGAAAAAGACTGATATATGTTTGAGTAAAAGTCTGAAAATCCAATTTTCCTTTAGGAAAAGTGTCATGGTATAAAGAACACACCACCATATGCATAAAATCTGAGTAAAGAAAGTTAACTTTTGTTTGCCTTTATCACAGTGACTGTACCATCCGACATCACAGCTCTACTCATCTCTTTGTTAATTAAATAAAGTACTGACTGAGTTCATTTTTACCTGTAAACTATTAATTACAAATCGATACAGTATTGATATTTTTTCCACCCCTACTACGAACAGTTCAGGAATAAGTACCGTAGTTAATGACTTCATTAATGATGTTGTGTCCTGCTGCAGGTCAGTGTTTCCTCTACATGAAGGTGATCGAGAGAGCAGCGTTTCCTGCCAGGATGTGGGAGAAGGTGAGCTTCATTCAGTTCACAGTTAACCGTGTTTCACTTCATCCGTTTCTGACTCTACGTTAACTTTAATTATATGTTACTGAATGCAGAGTTCACACAAAGGTGCTTGAAATGCAATTTTTAGGTTTTAAATTTAGAGTGAAGATCCTGTAAAACCTGATGAATCCATCGTACCAACCAGGTGTAGGGGTTCTACTTTGGTAGGTTTTGGTTATTAGCAAATTAATTAATAAATAATAATATAATTATTAATATTAATAAAGATTATCAATAAACATTAATAATAAACGGGGCACCACCCTGGAATCAGGGACCAATGACCAAAACGTTAATATAGTCTCATTATATATGCTAAACTATCAATTTGGAATGTTGATTAATAATTAAATTAATAACTATAACCAAAATAGATAGTAAAGGTTGAAGGATATCGGAGTTCTTGACATAGCAGAGGTTCAGAGGTTGGCAGTATTCACTCTTGTGCAACATTAAACAGACCAGCATGTATATTCCACAAACATTTATTTACAAGATAATAAAGGTTTAAAACACAATATTAATCTAACTAAATAACTAAACTCAACAAACCAAACACAGTGTGTGTGTGTGTGTGTGTGTGTGTGTGTGTGTGTGTGTGTGTGTGTGTGTGTGTGTGTGTGTGTGTGTGTGTGTGTGTGTGTGTGTGTGTGTGTGTGTGTGTGTGTGTGTGTGTGTGTGTGTGTGTGTGTGTGTGTGTGTGTGTGTGTGTGTGTGTGTAAGAGAGAGAGGGGGGGGAAACAAGATGGGTTCTTGTCTCAAAATGTCTGTATGGCCTACAAACAAAATGGCGGGCACTGTAAAACTACAAAAATGGCTGAATCAAAGATGGCGGAATGAAAGATGGCCATCAGCATGTCATCACATGACCTCTTTGTTCTTCCTCAAGAAGGACAGAGAGGGGGGTGATGTGGGGGTTAAGATTATCTGAAGCTGTATGTTTATGTTTAACTAATTCACAGTTTCTGTATGTGATCTTAATGTGTGTTAGATATGCAGTGGGTTAGAAAAGATGGTTAGTTGCATGCAAAACCTTGTCTATGTGAAGCATAAACTAAACACATCAGATGCGGCGAAGCCAGTTACCCAAAAATCAAATACAGATAAATCAACACAGTCAAACTCAATGAATAACATTAAACCAAATCAATACAAGTACTTTCTAGAAATCAAAGTTGAACAGTCTTGCTCAGCCGTGTGCGATTGCTAATGCTAAGGCCCAGTACGTTACCAATCCATGGAAGAAAAGGGTTTGTGATTCCATGTGTTGAAGTTGTGGTTCCAAGTCAAAGAGGTCGTCTTTGCTGTTAGTTTGGTGCTAACTTCTTTGCTTGATAGCTTGAAGTTAGCTGGTGAAAAGGGCAGAGCACTCGCGTCGTCTGCCGTTTGGTTCCTTGTGGCTATGTCTGTTTCCTAACAGGACATAGAATCAGAGAGCAGAGCTGCTTCCGGTCTGGAGCACAGCAACTCACCTCCAGCAGGTCAGCTTGTTGAGGAGGATGAGTAGAAAGAGGAGCTGTGGCTCACCTCCAGCAGCTGGTCAGCTTGTTGAGGAGGATGAGTAGAAAGAGGAGCTGTGGCTCACCTCCAGCAGCTGGTCAGCTTGGGTCAGGAGGTGAAGAGCAGAGAGAGTGCAGCAGCTCACCTCTCACACGTCAGGAGAGATGAGCAGATGAGAAGAAAGAGGAGGAACAAAGAACATTCCTCTGGTTTTGTTCTGTGTGATTTTCACACCTCTGGGTGAAATGTTACTGTAACCAGTGAGGACTGAGATCAGAGTCAAGGATCGTGTTACTGAGTTCATGAAGTGACTGTCTCTGCCACCAGAAATGGCAGGTCCCTACACAGGTCAGACTAGCTTGTATTGAAGTGTTGTATTGTTAATTGATTTCCAATAATAAATATATACATACATTGTCATAAAGCAGCATATTTGTCCTCTCCCATGGCAAGAGAAAGGGTTTCCTGAAGCATTTAACTGTTTATTTAATTTAATATTAATGTAGATTCTCTGTAAAATAACAAACATTCAAAGACATTTAATTTGATCAAATGAAGAACTTTAAGAAGTCCTGTTTTTATGTTCGACAAATACACCGACTTCTTCTAACAAATGTACGTTTTCACTTGTGTGTGTCTCACATTGAATCTATATTTATGTGTGTGTGCAGGTGAAGCTCAGTAAGAACTACGAGAAAGCTCTGGAACAGATCGATGAGAACTTGATCTACTGGCCTCGATTCCTCCGACACAAATGCAAACAACGTTTCACCAAAATCACTCAGTACCTGATCCGCATGCGCAAACTGGTCCTCAAGAGACAGTAAGTACGGCTGGTATACGGCACGCTACTACAGAATACTACTGCAGGGAGCAGGGAGTAGGAAGTTACTGTACTGAGCAGGAAGAAGCTCTGAGAAGACAATAAAGTGTAAAATTCAGCTGTTGCAGCACGAGAACAGAAATAAGTCCACTTAAAATATACAGAATTGGAAGTATATAAAATAATAATAGAAATAAAACTATACAAGAAAAGTTCAACTCAAAATGAAAAGATAAAGAGACACAGTGGTGTGATTAGTAGAATATTATATAATAAGACAATATAACTTATTAACATAATGTATTATGGGATATAAGGTGAAATATAATTATATAGTACAGCAACAGAGTATAGAATGTAAAATATATTGTAGTATAGGTTGAATGATAAAAGTTTCATTATATATATCATATACAGTGTTTATGTATATATCATAAATAAGGAATATGGAGGTTGTTTTTGAGAAGAGATGGACTCTGACAGAAGGAGAGTTATAGCTACATGCTGTAGGAACACACGGGTTAGCACGCATGCACATTAACATGTCTGGAAGTGACCTTACATGTGAAGACGGACGCCTTCATGTGTGGGCCCATGGAAATGATATTGTGATATCTCTGCACCCCCCCCCAACCCTTTTTAACATTTTTATTTATTTTATTTGTATTATTTTTATTATTATTATTATTATTATTATTATTATTAATATTTTCTATTCAATTTAATTGATTTGAATTTCTAATGCTGATGTTATTTTCTCTCGTGTACTTATTTTGTTTGTTTCTAAGCTCATTACTTAAAAATGGGTTTTTATCAACTTTTGTAATTACGAACTGTAAATTACTATTATGAAAACAATTATATATATTATATTATATTACTATTATATAAACAAGTATAAAAATAAATGAATTAAAATGAGCATGAACACAACAACAGTGTTGATCCGTCAACAACAGTGTTGATCAGTCAGCAACAGTGTTGATCAGTCAGCAACAGTGTTGATCCGTCAACAACAGTGTTGATCCGTCAACATCAGTATTGATCCGTCAGCAACAGTGTTGATCAGTCAGCAACAGTGTTGATCCGTCAACATCAGTATTGATCCGTCAGCAACAGTGTTGATCAGTCAGCAACAGTGTTGATCCGTCAACATCAGTATTGATCCGTCAGCAACAGTGTTGATCCGTCAGCAACAGTGTTGATCCGTCAACATCAGTATTGATCCGTCAACAACAGTGTTGATCCGTCAACATCAGTATTGATCCGTCAGCAACAGTGTTGATCCGTCAGCAACAGTGTTGATCCGTCAGCAACAGTGTTGATCCGTCAACATCAGTATTGATCCGTCAACATCAGTATTGATCCGTCAACAACAGTGTTGATCAGTCAGCAACAGTGTTGATCCGTCAACAAAAGTGTTGATCCGTCAACATCAGTATTGATCCGTCAGCAACAGTGTTGATCCGTCAACAACAGTGTTGATCAGTCAGCAACAGTGTTGATCAGTCAGCAACAGTGTTGATCCGTCAACAACAGTGTTGATCAGTCAGCAACAGTGTTGATCAGTCAGCAACAGTGTTGATCCGTCAACAACAGTGTTGATCAGTCAGCAACAGATCTCCTTCAGAGTGTGACTGTTCTCTGTGTTTTCAGGAGGAAGCTGGTTCCTCTCAGCAGGAAGGTGGAGAGGAGAGAGAAGAGGAAAGAGGTGAGCCGTTAACTCTTCATATGATTACACCCAAACATTAACGTGTTATATTAACGTGTTATATTAACCCGTTGTATTATCCGGTGTTGTCTGCAGGAGAAAGCTCTGATCGCTGCTCAGCTGGATAACGCCATCGAGAAGGAGCTTCTTGAGAGACTGAAACAGGGAACGGTACGACACCAAACACCTTCATTACTTCTACATCAATTAATCAATTAAAGGCTTTATTATTATTTACGTGACTCTTGTGGTCCTCCATAAAAGAGTGGTCTAGCATACTAGAAATAAATCACTTTAACTGTTTCATACTGCTGAGGAATGAAGTATGTACTGGATACTGGATACTGAATACAGTCGTCAGTAGTACTGTGTGTAGTATACTGCGTACTGTCGTCAGTAGTACTGTACGTAGTATACTGCGTACTGTCGTCAGTAGTACTGTATGTAGTATACTGCGTACTGTCGTCAGTAGTACTGTACGTAGTATACTGCATGTAGTATACTGCGTACTGTCGTCAGTAGTACTGTGTGTAGTATACTGTATACAGTCCTCAGTAGTACTGTGTGTAGTATACTGTATAGTCCTCAGTAGTACTGTGTGTAGTATACTGTATAGTCCTCAGTAGTACTGTGTGTAGTGTACTGTATAGTCCTCAGTAGTACTGTGTGCAGTAGGCGTTGTTGAATACAGCCATAGTTCACTAGAATAGAACAATAAAGTATTAAAATGTTTTTGTTTCAGTACGGAGACATCTATAACTTCCCGGTCCACGCCTTCGACAGAGCTCTGGAGCAGCAGGACGAAGAGAGCGAGTCGGAGGAGGAGGAGGAGGGGGAGGAAGAGGAGGATGACGAGGTGATGAAGGCTGCTTTCATCATACAGTATATCTGTAGTTATACAGTATATGTGTGTAGTCAGAGAGGATGTGTGTGTAGTCAGACAGTATATGTGTATAGTCAGAGAGGATGTGTGTGTAGTCAGACAGTATATGTGTGTGTAGTTATACAGTATATGTGTGTAGTCAGAGAGGATGTGTGTGTAGTCAGACAGTATATGTGTGTGTAGTTATACAGTATATGTGTGTAGTCAGAGAGGATGTGTGTGTAGTCAGACAGTATATGTGTATAGTCAGAGAGGATGTGTGTGTAGTCAGACAGTATATGTGTGTGTAGTTATACAGTATATGTGTGTAGTCAGAGAGGATGTGTGTGTAGTCAGACAGTATATGTGTATAGTCAGAGAGGATGTGTGTGTAGTCAGACAGTATATGTGTGTGTAGTTATACAGTATATGTGTGTAGTCAGAGAGGATGTGTGTGTAGTCAGACAGTATATGTGTATAGTCAGAGAGGATGTGTGTGTAGTCAGACAGTATATGTGTGTGTAGTTATACAGTATATGTGTGTAGTCAGAGAGGATGTGTGTGTAGTCAGAGAGGACTCTTCCTCCAGCGTAGTGGTCTGATGTCAACGTGTCTCCTTTGTGTCTGCAGGACGTCGGGAAGAGAGAGTTCTTAGCAGAAGATGAAGTGGAGGAGGGGAGCGACCTCAGCGACTTCGAGGTAACAATTAACTCCAAAGTAGATCAGCAACGATTTATTAATAAAGTTGATTAGTCAATTAATCAATCAATAACTACTGATTTTTCAGCATACGGTAACGGATGTTCTCAGGGCCGGCACTAACCGTTAGTTTAGTTTATTAACAAGTGAAGACGACTGTAAGGACGCGTGTTAAATAAGGTGAAACCAGGAATGTGTGAAGATGTTCAGCTTGAATCTAAAAGATGTTTTTGTTTCTCCTCTCAGGACATGAACAAACTTAAGACGAGCAGCGACGAGGAGGACCAAGACGAGGAAGAGGAGGAGTCCAGTGAGGAGGAGATGGAGGTGGAGGTGGAGGTGGAGACGAAGACGAAGGCCTCCAAGTCTAAAGGAAAGTCTCCAGCCAATGGCACAGTGGCGAGGAAGAAGCGAGCTTACGTGGAGATTGAGTATGAGACAGAGCCCGCCGCCAAGAGCAGAGCCACGTAGTGATGTCACACCCTCTGCTGAGGAACCCCCCCTCCCCCACTGTGGTCTTCAGGTTGAGACTGTAAATGTTTGTTTGTTAATGGACACACATGAAGATCTGACCTGGAATCAGATCAACAAACCCAATGTGACTTTAACAGTGATTTATTTTAAAATAACTGCTTCGTTCTGTTTAATATTGAGTCCATAATCATCTTTGAAAACAACACAAAGTACCAGATGAACATGTCAATAAATACATTTTGGAAAAAAATGTAACCCTGCTTTATGCTTCTTAGTAGACGTTGAACTTTGGAGAAAAATATTCTAAAATAAACCTGCTTTTTAATGTAAAGTGACCAATATTCTTTATTCTACATGATGACCTACTGTGGAGACAGGAAGTGACGTTTCAACCGTCGAGCCTAGCCTTTCTCCCCCTTGCTAAATAGTGATCCAGGAGAGTGTTGGCAGCTCGGATTGCTGCTGTGTCTTCCTGCCAAATACTGAGATTGTCTGTTGACCCGTTAACAACAGAATCATTTAAACATGTTCAACAGTATTTAACTTTAGTTTAAATCATATTAACGACACTGTTCATTTCATAAAAGTTAATAAAACAACATCTGCATTGTCGTGTTACCGGTGGCCCAGCAGGGGGCTCAATGCAGCATTTTAATATATATATATATATTTAGGAGATTAAACGTGTAAACTGACCCAGAGTCAGATTATTAAACATCTACTCCGGCAGCAAGATTTTATTGGAGTTAATTTGTTAGTGTTATTGACTTATTATATATATATTTATAATAACCTTGTTAGTGATATTGACATATATATATATATATATATATATATATATATATATATATTAATCTTGTTAGTGATATTGACTTATTATTATTATATATATTTATATATATAATAATAATTTAGTTAGTGATATTGACTGGAAGAAAGTTTGGTCCTTACCGCAAAAGTTCCTTCTAAAAAATCAGGTGAAAGAGTTTAAGTCCTTTAAGTTGATCCACAGATTCTATCCAGTGAAACATTTCTTTCAGAAGTTAAAGAGTGACATATAGATTTAAATTGTTCCCTTTGTGAATCACATCCTGAAACTTGCTCTCATTTATTCTGGTCCTGTAAATTTACATGTGAATTGTGGAAAGATGTCAATAATGTTATACTTGTTAACATTTTCTCAGATTTTGCACTGTACTAATTCATTTTTTCTTATTCATTTAATTTTAATTCTTGCGCAGTTCCACATTCACAAGTGTAAATTTACCCCCAAAAAAGCCTAATTTCTTTGTATTTATGAAAGAAATGGAAATATATCTGTCAACAATTTCTTCTTCACAAAACAAAAAAGCAATGAAAACAATGAATGTATGCAATATCTTTAAAGTTTTTAAGTGAAATTATTGTCATACTCTCGCGTGGTCTTTTTTTATTATTATCTTTTTCTTTTTTATTGTGTGTTTTTTTTTATTTTATGTTTGTTTGTTTCATTTCTGTTGTCCTTTTATGTTTGGCACAGCTCTTTGTTTATGTTTTCTGCTGTTACTATGGATACTGTCAGTTTGAAATAATAATAAAATAAATAAATAAATAAATAAACATCTACTGTGTGATGGAGGATGGAACCTGAAGAGCTGATCTGAGAACAGCTCAGTTTTAGCCGGGGAAAAGGTGGTTCGTTTTTATACCAGAGCCATCCCGTGGGCGGCGTCTTGCGTTAACTGACGACAATGAGGCGACAGCGCCGCCCACCCGGGAGACTCCGGTGATTAAAACAAGCTGACAAACTTAAATTACAATCAGATAGTGATGGGAATTCCGGCTCTTTTTAGTGATCCAGATCATTTGGCTCAGCTCACCAAGAAGAGCCGGCTCTTTCGGCTCCCAAACGGCTCTTCGTTATACTTCCCTTCTGCCTTTTATAATTCAGCCAAATTTAGCCTTAGCTGTTTTGACCTATGATTAGTATGTGTTCACATATATCACTTAAATTATTCAATATAATTATACTAATCCTTATAATTTCCAGAATATCATAATTTTACATGTTGCTCCGTTTCCATGCACCGCACTTTTTCTGTCAACAGAAAAAAACAATTGACGGCTTTTATTTTGAAATGAAAGCAGGAAGTGTTGATTTAAAAATAAGTTTTTACTTCCTTTCATCTCCGTAACATTTTCTACAGATAGACCTCGAAACTGTAGTAATGTAGCTGATATGATGTTAATATACAGTCAATAGATCACTTTCACTGTCTGTGACATATTCTACAGATGTCTAGACATGTAAACTGTAGTAATGTAGCTGATATGATGTCAATATACTGTCAATAGATCACCTTCACTGTCTGTTGTTGCTGTGAGACGTGCGCGGCACGCGTAAAAAATATGCGAGACCTCTATTCTATAAAAGAGACGCAGCTGAGACGCGCGTCTCATGCGGGCAGTGTGGCTGCTCTAATCTGTTAACATGGGTGCCACAATGAAAAACAACACGCCACACAGCCGTCACGCGCTCCTGACGTTGTATGTGTGTCCACGCCGTGACAGTCAGTGCATGTTGTGCCCATGGCGCGGAGAAGATCATGCTATCATTCTGCCTTCAATAAATAAAAAAAACTAAAAAAAAAAAACGGCCCTCAGACGGGAGTCAAAAGAGCCGGATCTTATCGTTCACTTAAAAGAGTCGGCTCTTTGAACCGACTCGTTCGTAACTGACACATCACTAGAATCAGAGCGGAGGAATGTTTTCAGTGTGAAAGCCTCCAACGAGCCGCTCTGTCCCGGCATTAACCGCTCCGTCCCGGGTATTAACCGCTCTAGTTTAACCGCAGTAGAGCTGATGATAGCGCAGCCTCGGAGCTGTAACCCTCACCCAGCAGCGGGACATCCTGGAACAGACGGAGACCCATCAGGAGGACGCCGAGCAGCGGACACTCAGTCTGAACATCGACCCAACACCATGTGAGATGAACCGGGACAAACCCGGGACCGGGACGGAGGACAGCGACGTCATCATGAGGAGCAGCTCGGTGAGTTAGCTACGGTCTGTTAGCACCGGTTGGTTAGCAACGGTCCGCTAACTGAAGCTAACTGAAGCTAATCAGTTGACAGCAGCTGGAATGTGATGCGCTGAAAACAATGGATATGTCATGGCCGTTAGCCGTTAGCTAGCTGTAGCATGCTAGTTAGCTGCTACAGCTAGCTAGTCAGCTAACTCAACATAGATAACTAGTTTCAACTGGCTCCTGTTTACTGCAGGTTAATAACTAGCTCCTGTTTACTGCAGGTTAATAACTAGCTCCTGTTTACTGCAGGTTAATAACTAGCTCCTGTTTACTGCAGGTTAATAACTAGCTCCTGTTTACTGCAGGTTAATAACTAGCTCCTGTTTACTGCAGGTAGGTTAATAACTAGCTCCTGTTTACTGCAGGTTAATAACTAGCTCCTGTTTACTGCAGGTTAATAACTAGCTCCTGTTTACTGCAGGTTAATAACTAGCTCCTGTTTACTGCAGGTTAATAACTAGCTCCTGTTTACTGCAGGTTAATAACTAGCTCCTGTTTACTCCAGGTTAATAACTAGCTCCTGTTTACTCCAGGTTAATAACTAGCTCCTGTTTACTGCAGGTTAATAACTAGCTCCTGTTTACTCCAGGTTAATAACTAGCTCCTGTTTACTCCAGGTTAATAACTAGCTCCTGTTTACTGCAGGTTAATAACTAGCTCCTGTTTACTCCAGGTTAATAACTAGCTCCTGTTTACTGCAGGTTAATAACTAGCTCCTGTTTACTGCAGGTTAATAACTAGCTCCTGTTTACTGCAGGTAGGTTAATAACTAGCTCCTGTTTACTGCAGGTTAATAACTAGCTCCTGTTTACTGCAGGTAGGTTAATAACTAGCTCCTGTTTACTGCAGGTTAATAACTAGCTCCTGTTTACTGCAGGTAGGTTAATAACTAGCTCCTGTTTACTGCAGGTTAATAACTAGCTCCTGTTTACTCCAGGTTAATAACTAGCTCCTGTTTACTCCAGGTTAATAACTAGCTCCTGTTTACTGCAGGTTAATAACTAGCTCCTGTTTACTCCAGGTTAATAACTAGCTCCTGTTTACTGCAGGTTAATAACTAGCTCCTGTTTACTCCAGGTTAATAACTAGCTCCTGTTTACTCCAGGTTAATAACTAGCTCCTGTTTACTGCAGGTTAATAACTAGCTCCTGTTTACTGCAGGTTAATAACTAGCAGCCTGTTTACTGCAGGTTAATAACTAGCTCCTGTTTACTGCAGGTTAATAACTAGCTCCTGTTTACTCCAGGTTAATAACTAGCTCCTGTTTACTGCAGGTTAATAACTAGCTCCTGTTTATTCCAGGTTAATAACTAGCTCCTGTTTACTGCAGGTTAATAACTTGCTCCTGTTTACTGCAGGTTAATAACTAGCAGCCTGTTTACTCCAGGTTAATAACTAGCTCCTGTTTACTCCAGGTTAATAACTAGCTCCTGTTTACTGCAGGTTAATAACTAGCAGCCTGTTTACTCCAGGTTAATAACTAGCTCCTGTTTACTCCAGGTTAATAACTAGCTCCAGTTTACTGCAGGTTAATAACTTGCTCCTGTTTACTGCAGGTTAATAACTAGCAGCCTGTTTACGCCAGGTTAATAACTAGCTCCTGTTTACTCCAGGTTAATAACTAGCTCCTGTTTACTCCAGGTTAATAACTAGCTCCTGTTTACTGCAGGTTAATAACTAGCAGCCTGTTTACTGCAGGTTAATAACTAGCTCCTGTTTACTCCAGGTTAATAACTAGCTCCTGTTTACTCCAGGTTAATAACTAGCTCCTGTTTACTGCAGGCTAATAACTAGCTCCTGTTTACTCCAGGTTAATAATTAGCTCCTGTTTACTGCAGGTTAATAACTAGCTCCTGTTTACTGCAGGTTAATAACTAGCTCCTGTTTACTCCAGGTTAATAACTAGCTCCTGTTTACTGCAGGTTAATAACTAGCTCCTGTTTACTCCAGGTTAATAACTAGCTCCTGTTTACTCCAGGTTAATAACTAGCTCATGTTTACTCCAGGTTAATAACTAGCAGCCTGTTTACTCCAGGTAGGTTAATAACTAGCAGCCTGTTTATTCCAGGTTAATAACTAGCAGCCTGTTTATTCCAGGTTAATAACTAGCTCCTGATTACTCCAGGTTAATAACTAGCTCCTGTTTACTGCAGGTAGGTTAATAACTAGCAGCCTGTTTATTCCAGGTTAATGTTTACTCCAGGTTAATAACTAGCAGCCTGTTTATTCCAGGTTAATGTTTACTCCAGGTTAATAACTAGCAGCCTGTTTATTCCAGGTTAATGTTTACTGCAGGTTAATAACTAGCAGCCTGTTTACTCCAGGTTAATGACTGCAGGTTAATAACTAGCAGCCTGTTTATTCCAGGTTAATGACTGCAGGTTAATAACTAGCAGCCTGTTTACTCCAGGTTAATAACTATCAGACTACTATCTATGATGTGTTGTTGTTGTGGTTGTCTCTTAGGCTGTGACATGCACTGATATCCTGCAGCTTTTACGCTGATGACACTATTTTCTCCAAGTAGATGTTGTATTTTGTTTTGGCCAGAGAGGGAATCAAAATCTTGTTTACATTTAATTTTTGTAAAGAATTTTTTCCTAATTCCTTCATATGTGCTACATTATCACTGCTTTCTCTTCGGAGAAGTTCAGATGTTACCTGAAGACAGTTTTTTCACACCTGGAGACATGTAGCTAGCTTAGCTTAGTTAGCTTTAAATGCTTGTTTTCAAAGTTAAACACTCCAAACTAAACAGCGTTTAATGGTGTTTTTTTTCTTCTGTTAAATTCGCATGTAATTGATTCCTCCATAGCTCCTCATTTTACAGCTTTCAAACAGTGCAGTCATTGTGTGCTGAATGTCCCTTCTGCTGTAATATATAAGCTCAGTTAGTCATAAATAAGACCTACTGAATTTACCTTCTGCTGTAATATATAAGCTCAGTTAGTCATAAATAAGACCTACTGAATTTACCTTCTGCTGTAATATATAAGCTCAGTTAGTCATAAATAAGACCTACTGAATTTACCTTCTGCTGTAATATATAAGCTCAGTTAGTCATAAATAAGACCTACTGAATTTACCTTCTACTGTAATATATAAGCTCAGTTAGTCATAAATAAGACCTACTGAATTTACCTTCTGCTGTAATATATAAGCTCAGTTAGTCATAAATAAGGGGTATTGACCTGTCAGTGAACGCATCATGCAAATGACAGTAACCATGTTTGCATATAATCCTTTTATTCATCCAGCTTTCATGTCAACCTTTGTAGGCTTTCTGGACAATATCTGTCATTGTTTTGTGTTGTTAATTGATTTCCAATAATAAATATATACATACATTTGCATAAAGCAGCATATTTGTCCACTCCCATGTTGATAAGAGGATTAAATACTTGACAAATCTCCTTTTAAGTTACATTTTAAACAGATAAAAAATGTAAGGTTAATCATGATTAACTCAGGACAATCATGCGATTAATTGTGATTAAATATTTTAATTGATTAACAGCCCTGATAGAAATAAATAAGACCTACTGAATTTCCCTTCTATTGTAATATATAAGCTCAGTAAGTAATAAATAAGCTATACTGTCCTGTCAGTGAATGCATCATGCAAATGACAGTAACCACGTCTGCATATAATCCTTTTATTCATCCAACTTTCCACGGGACTATTTCTTTGAGATGCAAAACACATTCAGCTTCACATCCAAAGAGTCTCTAGTGCTGCAACTATTATTTTCATAGTCTGTTATTTATCATTTACTGGTTAATCAAGTCTTTAAACATCTTAAATTGTCCGACCAACAGTCTAAAACCCAAAAGACAGATCAGTGTCTTTGTTTACATGTACAGGACTTAGAAACTTGTTTCAGATTAATTTTCAGTCGTTCCAGATCTGAAGTAGTTTCATTTTGACTTCACGTACATTTGACAGATCTCTGAACAGAGTTTGCCTGCAGCTCTCTATGCAGAGCAATTCTTTTAACTGACGCTACTGATGCAACCACATCACATTGTTTCCTGTGAAGCCATGCAGCTCCTTGATGAATTATTTGGGAGATAAAAAAACAGACCAGACCAGATTGTTTTCAAGTCAGGGTTTATTTTGTAGTTCAAAGGTGCCGGCTGTGGCTTTAACCCTCTGAGACCTGTGATCCAGACCGACTTTACTGTATTTCAGAGGCTGTAGCAGGTTCAGTTTTAGAGCTACAGACATCCTATAAAACTAGAAAACCTAATGAATCCATTGGTATCATACATGTCATGCTAGCTTGTCGGGAAGGAGGATAAATAACGCTCCAAAGTTAGGCTAAATTTTGTTGAATTTCAAAGGGGTACAATGAGTCCAACTGTATTCATGTGTGATGATGTTAATTCACCGACACTAAACAGTTACCTGGAGGGTTGAACAAAGTGAAACTGCTGATTTTTATTTGGGTAACTTCTTGTTTTTTAATTCAGTTTTATTTATATAGCATCAAATCATAACAGAAATGATCTCGAGACACTTTACATATCCAGACCGTACTCTCTAGTTTACAGAGACCCATCATGAGATCACCCATGATCGAGCACTGGGGCAATAAAAAACTCCCCTTTCATTGTGGTTATGGCTTTTTTTAAACTTCCTATACTGATAACAGAAACGGCTCTACCAACCTGCTGTTTAGACTTTCTTCAGAAATATCACAATGTAACTTTAGATCTGATAAGACTACTCTATGCATACTCTATGTACTGTACCTGTATATGCATTTGGAAAAACATGACTGTAGATTTAGTTTCCTGTAGCTTTTTAAGTCTCTTATTGAGTACATCTGAAATTGAGAACTACAGTAGAAACTGTCAGTAGAGAATGTGAGCAAGCAGACATCATGTTGGAGTAAGATATTAGAGGACAAGGGCGGTATACTGTAGAAGACAGGAGTTTTAATCAGATTGTACAGGAAGTGAGGATGAATAGTTAATGTTTCTGCCCGTCTTCTCGCCGCAGCACGGCCGAGGCCGAGCCAGAGTGACTCATGCAGTGGTGGTCATCTTCCTGGAGTTCTTCGCCTGGGGGCTGCTGACCACACCCATGCTGACCGTGAGTAAACGCATGCCCAACATCAACATCAACAACACACATCGCCTCATCAGCTGGATGTCTGTAGGTCCATCACCTGCTTACACGTCTCTCTGTGAAGAGGTGGACGGGTTCTTTTATTAAAGGATAAGTAGACACATTTTCAGTGTGTCTTAATTCAACATGGCAGTATAAACTTTGAAAGGTTTAGTTAGTTAGTTTCCGTTTTTTGTCCTTTTCAGAAATCTCCTTTGTGTCTGTGGCGACTGTCTGTTAAATACAACCACAACAAAAGACAAGAGATGATTTATTTAGTGTTTTACATTTTACAAGTAGAAGATGGAGACATTATGGATCCACATGAGAGAGAAAAAGTACAAAAGACTAAACCCAAATGTTAAACAACTGGTCTGTTTCTGAATGTAATATACATGTAAAGTACTCTAATGGCTCTGAATCTAACAGCACTCTCTGCCAGACGTTAACAGTCGGTACTTTGTCATTAATCCATTGCAATAAAATGTTCTTCCTCGCAGTGTAAGTACAAATACAGTACAATCTGTTATTGATGCTACATATGTGCTTGGGAGGCCCAGTATGAGGGACACTGGGTGATTGTATTGCAACTGTATTCATGTGTGATGATGTTAGTCCCCATAGTAGACCTGCTGTCTCCCCTTAAAGACCCCCTGTCCCCCCCTAAAGAAGGAGGAGTGGAAAAGGTTAAGGCAACTTTCAGACCAAAAATAGCACACAGGTACAGATGAGAAGCTCCATGAAGTCCAGATTTAGGAACAGATCAATGAGTTTGAAGGTTTAAAATAGTCTGAGACAGGATTTTACAACTCGGGGAAAGTTTTCACAGAGACAATACTTTTGTCCTCCGATGAGGAATGTGGACTTTCTACCTTTACACATCTGTATGACCTGCACAGGTTGAGCCAGATTAAATAAAAGGACAAGTCGACCTTATGGCATACAGACTTTTGTCGGACATTTTAAGGGCAGCTGAACTTTGATGAAATCTCCTGCTTCCAGTCTTTGTGCTAAGCTATCTCTGTACTGGACACAGAGATTAAATGATATCTATCTGAAACGTCTGACTTCAAGAAGGAAAGCAAACCTGCATGTTCTCCTACATGTTGGAGTATTGCTGTAGTTTGTTTCCAGGGTGAAATGAGTTTAATAAAGCTTGTGGAGCCTCAGTCAGGAAGACAGATTGTCCTGTTTTCTCTTCATCTGTAGCAGATAACCTCTGCAGGTCTGAGTGCTGATGTATCAGAGTGTTACTAGTGTGTGACAGATATCCGCAGTAATGCATTTCCTTGGTACGTTTTCTGAATTAGTCACACAGCTGACCCATTACTACGCTTTAACACCAACATGTTTGTGTGTGAGAGAGAATATAAGAAGGTCCAGACTGACTGACGGTTGATGTCTAAATAGTTCAATCATTCAAAGTGCTGTGAAGACATGAAGCTGTTTACATTCTGTACATTACTAGGGGTGTCACCTTTTTCATTCAAAACTGGAAATCAATCAAAATTAGCTTCCGATCTCGACCGTCGAAATGAAAAGCAGGATTGTTGATTATTTGTTTTTCTCTCCACCCCCGCCTACATGTTTACAACCGTAAGAATAAAATAGGTGTACCAAAGAAATGTAACAGTCACCTCACTCACTCTTCAATTAGCTTAGTGGCTAGCAGACTTTAGTTAGTTCGTTCGTTCGTTCGTTCGTTCGTTCGTTCGTTCGTTTCCTTACTCATCATAGCTCTCCTACTCTTACTTGGTTTAACAAGAAGTCGCTGCATCTCCCGACAGAACAACACCACCGTTGGATTTCAGCCTACATGCACGTTTTTTCAGCTCAACGTTGTTGAATCAGAGCAGCTGCTGTTGGTAGTGAGAGCAACAAGCTAGCGGACTGCTGAGTGTCGTCTCTCTGACCGTCCAAAGCTCTGCCTCCGTCCTCAATGACCCACAGCGATCAGAGGAGAGACAGAGAATGAAAGCGTAGTCCCCTCACACATCTGACTGGACACATTTCAGCTCTGTGGCAGCACATTAATACATCTTCAACAGTAGTGTATATATTTTTAAAGAGATATCGACGTGACCTTCTTTTTGTTGTTTCAGGTCCTTCATGAGACGTTTCCTCAGCACACCTTCCTGATGAACGGCTTGGTTCACGGCGTGAAGGTAAGACCTCTCAACGCATCACAGATCATCAGATCAGGAACTGAAACCTCAGTATCTCGTCCTGCCCTTTTTTTCATGTCATTCCTCGTCCCTTCTTCTTGTCTCTGAGGTGTCGGCTGTCTGACAAAAGCATAAAATGCCCTACCAACTAACCATTTCTGTCATTATCCATAAATATGCTGATTATTTTCTTGACTAATCGTTTGGTCTATAAAATCAGAGATGAAATCCGTGTCCTGCAGCACAAGGCGACGTCGTCAGAGAGCTCAACAAAAGCAGCAAATTCTCACTTTTGAGAATTATTTGTTTGGGATTTTGCTTGAAAACGACTTAAACTGTTTATTGATTATAGAAATAGTTTGCAGTTATTTTTCTTTTGATCGACAATAAAAAAAAGAAATAAAACATGACCACTTTGACTCTCAGTTGTTTTAATTGTGTGGAGACTTTTTTCATGTTTGGTATTAACGTTTTTTTTTTTTGTATCTGTCTTTAGGGCTTCCTGTCGTTTCTGTCGGCTCCTCTGATTGGTGCACTGTCAGACATCTGGGGCAGGAAGTCCTTCCTCCTCATGACGGTCTTCTTCACCTGCGCCCCCATCCCCTTCATGAGAATCAGCCCCTGGTGAGCCCAACAGCGTGTCTACAGTTACACCCACACTGATACGTTGTGGTTTGAGAACGTCCACACTACTCTGGCGTTTTAAACTGGGTTGTGTTTCAGTCTGGACGGGCGACCTTTGAAAACGATGATGCAGACACCCATGTTTGCTTCCTGATTGGGTCTTATTAGTCACGATTGGTCACACCCCCCATCACGTGACCTTTTTTCAGATAAAAACAAATATCAGCCTCAACTCCCAGCGATTAATTCAACATGGATAACGAACTACAGGCGTCGCTGAGCTTGTTGTCTCTGTCTGCTAGCAGCTGTTCAGTTAATAAATCCTGCATCTGTAGGAGGAAGGGTACTGTTTGAGCGGTTTGTGACAATCCCCGTGTCCACCGGCGGCGATGTGTGATTGCCGTTTTTCAGGAGTGCGAATATGGACGGAGATTATTATTTATAATAATCATTACTGAGCACCAGGTGGTGCCAGCTACTCTTACTTGTTGTTAAAACGGTATACATTTGGTGAAGAGCACATTTTTTAAGACTCATAACTCAAAATTTCAGACTCGGGACTTGAGTGCAAAGACTTGAGACTTATTTATGACTTGCAAAGCAATGACTTGGTCCCACCTCTGGTAGCCTTTACTAGGGCTGTACAATATGAGGAAAATATACGATAACGTTATTGAATATCGTGACGATATCACTTGCAATAATTAAACAGATATTAAAGTGCAGGTCAGCCTTTCTGCTGCTTTCAGTATTCTACTTTAATACAACAAATTGATTGTTGAATAAAATAAATAAATAAAAGGAAATTCTTTCCAACATTCTTTTATCAAACTAATTGAACATTAAACTGAACACAAAAGGCTCCAAAAAAAAAGGGATTTTAAAGTGCCATTTTTCTACTGATACTCTCTTTCAACTAACTCAAAAGAATACCTGAGTGTAATATCGCAGTCTTTCGCGATGTGTCACATATCAAAAATATGTGAAAAATGTCTGAAAAATATATATAAAATATCAAAACAAATTCTGAAAGATATTAGTAAAATATGTGAAAACTAAACTAAATAATATCTATTTGTAAGGAGGACTTTCTACAAAAACATGAAAAACCATTCAGAAATATGTGAAAAATGTCTGAAAAAATATTAGTGAAAAAAGTCTGAATATTATTAATAAAATCTGTGAAGAAATAGTAAAAAGAATATCCGAAAAATGTCTCAAAAATATGTGAAAATAGTCATAAAAATATCTAAAAGATATCTGTAAATTTTGTGAAAACTTAATTAAATAACATCTACTATTAAAGAGGACTTTCTACAAGCTAAAAGAATGAAAGACCATACAGACATATAGAGGCATCCTCTCACACATCGGACTGACCTTTAACTGGATCTGACTGATCCAACATAATATTTCATTATCTCAATGAAATGTACTGAAACTAATTTATATGTGACACAAAAAAGCAATTTATTATTTTGGCCTGTAAAAAATATGCTTGGCCGGTGGATTTCTCATCTAACGGTCCCTTTGGCCAGTCAGAAAGTAGATTTTGGTCAGCCCTGGTCTGATCTCTGTGAGAGGGTAGAGTAAGTGGATAGTCTGCAGCAGCCTGCTGGAGTTTGAACAGTCACATGTTGTTCATGTGAGCGTCTGAGGATCAGCATGTTCCCTGCAAAGCACAGAGCTCCCAGCAAATATGTTTAAACTAGAAACCACAGCTTTCCTCTGCTGCTGGTCTCAGAGCTCAGCTGCACACTGTTCATGTGTTCTTCATAGAAAAGGTTTCATCTGTTTCTATGAAACATGAGCAGAAGTGGAGTGTTTCATGTCCATCTAAAGAAGAAATGGCATATAAGATCTAAATCACAGCTGAAGACACATTTTTAAAAAAAAAACTTTATTTATAAAATATCTGTTTTAATGCTGCTCTTTCTCTCTCTCATACTAGCTGGTCATGAAGGAGGTTAAATAACGCTCCAAACTTAGGCAACATTTTGGCCAGGAAAAAACTGTCATGGCTATTTTCAATCTATTTCCAGATATGTGAATGTGTGAGGGTTTTTGTCCGAAAAAGTGTCCAATACAAAGTCTAAAAAATGTAAGAACAAAAAAAAAGTCCCAAAATAAGTCTGAAAAATGTTCGAAAAAATGTAAAAAAAAAAAGTCCCCAAAAGTCTGAAAAATGCTCCGAAAAAAAGTCTGAAAATGTAAAAAAAAAAATGCAAGAAAAAAAATTAAAAAAATTTAAAGTCCCAAAATAAGTCTGACAAATGCAAGAAAAATTTTTAAAAAAGTCCCTAAAAGTCTAAAAAATGTAAGAACAAAAAGAAGTCCCAAAATAAGTCTGAAAAATGTTCAAAAAAATGTTAAAAAAAAAAAAGTCTGAAAAATGTCCAGAAAAATGTCCAAAAAAAGTCTGAAAAATTTAAGAAAAAAAGTCTGAAATGTTTGAAGAAATGTAAAAAAAGTCTGAAAAAAGTAAGAAAATTTCTTTTTTCCCAAAATAAGTCTGAAAAATGTAGGACATTTTTTTTTTTTTTAAAATTTAAAGTCCCAAAATAAGTCTGAAAAATGTAAGAACAAAAAAAAGTCCCAAAAAAAGTCTGAAAAATGTTTGAAAAAAATGTAAAAAAAAAAAAAAAGTCCCTAATAGTCTGAAAAATGTCCAAAAAAAGTCTGAAAAATGTAAGAAAAAAAAATGCCCCCCAAAAAAAGTCCCAAAATAAGTCTGAAAAAAAAAGTCCCTAAAAGTCTGAAAAATGTAAGAAAAAAAAAGTCCCTAAATAGTCTGAAAAATGTCCAGAAAAAATATCCAAAAAAAGTCTGAAAAATGTAAGAAAAAAAAATAATCCCAAAATAAGTCTGAAAAATGTTTGAAAAAATTTAAAAATGTAAAAAAAAAAAAAGTCCCTTAAAAGTCTGGAAAATTTCCAGCAAAAAACTCTCCTAAAGTCTGAAAAATGTAAGAATTTTTTTTAATTTTTTTAAAATTAAAAGTCCCAAAATAAGTCTGAAAAATGTTCAAAAAAATGTAAAAAAAAAAAAAAAAAAAAAGTCTGAAAAATGTAGGAACAAAAAAAAAGTCCCAAAAAAAGTCTGAAAAATGTTCGAGAAAATGTAAAAAAAAAAAAAAAAAAAAATTCTGAAAAATGTAAGAAAAATGTCCAAAAAAAGTCTGAAAAATGTAAGAAGAAAAAAAAAAGTCTGAAAAATTTCCGAAAGAAAGTCAGAAGACAAGTCAGATACTGGTATCATATGAAACTGGTAAACCTGATGAATCCATCGGTACCAACCATGTCAGACTAGCTGGTCATGAAGGAGGTTAAATAACGCTCCAAACTTGCACTACATTTTTTCAAGGAAAAACTGTCATGTCCATGTTCAAAGGGGTCACTTGACCTCTGACCTCCAGATCAGTGAATGTAAATGGGTTCTATGGGTACCCACGAGTCTCCCCTTTACAGACATGCCCACTTTATGATCATCACATGCAGTTTGGGGCAAGTCATAGTCAAGTCAGCACACTGACACACTGACAGCTGTTGTTGCCTGTTGGGCTGCAGTTTGCCATGTTATGATTGGAGCATATTGTTTTATGGTAAATGCAGTACCTGTGAGGGTTTCTGGACAATATCTGTCATTGTTTTGTGTTGTTAATTGATTTACAATAATAAATATAGACATACATTTACATAAAGCAGCATATTAGTCCACTCCCATGTTGATAAGAGGATTAAATACTTGATAAATCTGTATATGTGAGCTGTTGCTTCCTGTCTGTGTGTGCAGGTGGTATTTCGCTCTGATCTCCGTCTCAGGGATCTTCGCCGTGACCTTCTCGGTGATCTCGCCTACGTGGCCGACATCACAGAGGAGCACGAGAGGAGCACGGCCTACGGACTGGTAACTACAGCCTGTTAGTCACCGCCACAGGAAGTGGCCTTAACTGTCCCAGGTTTAAAGATAAAGGAGCTCACAGCTCAGATCCATCACTGAATGGTATCTAGTTATGTGCTCATAATGGAGCACTTCCTGTAATGGACCATTGTGGGCGTATAATGGAGGGTGGAGAGCTGCTTCATGGTGTTTCCTGCCATTATGGAGATTCTGCAGAGAACCGGGGGTTGCAGGCAGGACAGGAAGTACAAGTACAAGTGGACTCTTTGAGTCGTCTGCGTGGTTGATGTCGAGGTTACAGACTCCGACAGAGTCAAGCTGCTGCAGTGCATTGTGGTCTTTGTCTCCCTGCTGGGCTCGCTGTTTTCTCTCATGTTTCTCCCCGTTGATGTTAAAAAAATTGTATATCCTGAGGAAAAACTCAGAATTTCCAAGATTTAAGCAGTAAATTCCGTGAAAAAACTCATTCGTACGTTGTTTTCTTCTGAATAGGACCAATTCACCATGTTGAAAATAATCTGTTGATTCTACGCTAAGATTCAGAGTATATCCTCCTTAAGTATAATTTGATTAGGTCATCCGCTGCAGGATATACACACGACCATACACGGCAGACGGCGGCGTCTGCGGTGTGACGAGGCTGATCCGACCTTGTGAAGCGATGTGGTGATGTTAGGGCTTCTGACTTTATGATCTCAGAGAACATCCACGTTCTTTTTTTATTGTAAAATTGTGTTTTTCCTTTTAAATTTAATTTAATCTCGGAAAATATTATAATTATTTTGCCGTTGAATAGAATACTTGTTTGAACTTACACTCACCTGCCACTTTATTAGGTACACCTTGCTAGTACCGGGTGGTCTTCATCTGCTTCAAGGTTGGACGTGTTGTGCGTTCAGAGATGGTATTCTGCATACCTTGGTTGTAACGAGTGGTTATTTGAGTTACTGTTGCCTTTCTATCATCTCCAACCACTCTGCCCATTCTCCTCTGACCTCTGACATCAACAAGGCATTTCCGTCCACACAACTGCCGCTCACTGGATATGTTCTCTTGTTGGGACCATTCTCTGTAAACCCTAGAGATGGTTGTGCGTGAAAATCCCAGTAGATCAGCAGTTTAATACTCAGACCAGCCCGTCTGGCACCAACAACCATGCCACGTTCAAAGTCACTTAAATCCCCTTTCCTCCCCATTCTGATGCTCGGTTTGAACTTCAGCAAGTCGTCTTCACCACGTCTAGATGACGTAATGCATTGAGTTGCTGCCATGTGATTGGCTGATTAGCTATTTGTGTTAACAAGCAATTGAACAGGTGTGCCTAATAAAGTGGCCGGTGAGTGTATATAATATATATTATACATGATAATTTATTTTTTTTGAATGATGTTTTCCACAACAGACAAAGCACACCAGAGTCTTCCTGTAGAAGAAGGTGTCGGTCCGGTTGTTTGGTCCAAACCAAAGTTCAGTTGACAAACCGAACCGGCCTCCTCAGTAAAGTTCTTTCTCTCTGTGTGTGTCTCATCAGGTCTCGGCAACCTTCGCGGCCAGCTTGGTGACGAGCCCGGCCATCGGGGCCTACCTGTCGGCGGAGTACGGCGACAGCCTGGTGGTCCTGATCGCCACGGTGATCTCCGTGGCCGACATCGCCTTCGTGTTCTTCGTGGTCCCCGAGTCGCTGCCGGACAAGATGAGGCTGACGTCCTGGGGCTTCCCCATCTCCTGGGAGCAGGCCGACCCGTTCGCCGTGAGTTTCCCGAAACACCGCGGAGTGGGGTCAAAGGTCACGTGTAGTTAGGAGGAAAGAACATCACGTCTATTAGTCCACGCTGTGTGTATGAGCGGGCTTTATGTGATGCGTCTGACACGGTGTAACATCACAGCAATACTGCAGGATTTATATATATATATATATATATATATTATGCAGTTTGTTATATGATACATAATGTGAATTACAGGAGAAGGAGGTCTTTTTGTTGTTGTAGCTGTAAAACAGACCTGAATCCTCAGAAAAAGACTCTTTCCCTAAATGGAGTAGAAACTATTAGTTTCCTGTTTGAGGCGGGAGATATGGGACTTCATAAATATCCTCTGTATTAATAACTGCTCTGGCACAAATAGAAGGAAACATGTTTGTGACTACAACACAAGGAGATAATTCTCAAAGCTGTGTGAAAACCAGCTACAGACGGAGCTGGAAGTAAAGCAGAAGAGAGAAACATAATTAATAAACTAGTTTGTTTTCATAACAATATTAAAAATGGATCGGTGATCTTTGGCAGCTGAACGGCCTTCACACTGGCAGCGAGCAGCACTGAGCTCTGGGGTACTTTGTGCTGGGTGTCAGCTGATTGATTGATTGATTGATTGATTGATTGATTGATTGATTGATTGATTGACAGCTGTGTTGTTCTGTGTGTTCAGTCTCTGCGTCGGGTGGGTAAAGACACCACGGTGCTGCTGATCTGTGTCACAGTGTTCCTGTCCTACCTGCCTGAGGCCGGACAGTACTCCAGCTTCTTCCTCTACCTGAGACAGGTAACACACACACACACACACACACACACACACACACTCATAGAGTCAGACAGGTGGACAGTTGGATTTTTAAACCATTTATTTATAATATTATTATATATATGTATGATGCCTAGATGACGTCATGTTGAGTGTTGATGGAGCAGCTGCAGAGCCCGGCACTGATCCATCCAGACTCCATTCAGAAAACAAGTTAAAAGTTGTCTGCTTGTCGTCATGGTAACAGACCTGACAAAGCATGAATTCAGATTTGTTTACTAATCAGCATCATCATGTAGTTATTTCAGCATCATTTTGATCCGTTTATTGATATTAAATCACAGCTCAATCAGTTTATCTTGGGTTCGTACCGCAGTAGAGACGTGGCTGCTCGATACAGTGATTAGAGCTCAGTCCAGTAGATGTTATGAACCCAGACAGGACAGCGTTAAGTTCTCCGATGTATCTGGGACTTCCACAACCGGTACAAAGCAGCAGTAGCGCTTATTTTCGTCTGGTTGATGAACAGTGTTGTTATCTCCATGGAGGTAAAACCCCTCTGGCTCGTCTAGAGTGACACGAGGCGATAATCTGCTTCACGTTTGGTGTGAACGCAGCGTAAAGATGCAGCGACGTCAGCTGACAGAAGAGCAGGGTGGATGTTAAAGTTCTCTGTGATCAGAGTACGTTTATAAGACATCAATATAAATGTTCAGGATGTTTCCCCCTTAGAGAGTCCATGATTTGTTCTGAAACATGCTGGTGTTTCTGTGAGGGTCTGATTATTATTTCCTCTGTGTTTCAGGTGATTGAGTTTTCTCCTGCAGCCATCGCTGCCTTCATCGCCATGGTGGGAATCCTCTCTATAGTCGCTCAGGTACAGAAACAACCAGCCGACACCAACGCAGAGGATTTAGTTCATCCTCACTGTCTGTTTTCTGATTACCTCGCTGTCAGACAGCCCTTTCTGACGGGGAGCTGAAGACGTTATCTATCCTCTCTTCAAAGCCACCAGACTCCATTCACTAAAACAGTAATTTACCTCTCAGAACACGGCTGCTGATCTACATCCTCTACTGCTGCCTCCATCGGTTAGTTTGTTTGTGTTATTGAGGCGGCAGTCAACCAGCAGCCGTGTTCTGAGAGGTACAATTACTGTTTATGTCAAAGGAGACTTTAAGATGTTTTAATATAGTTTCATATATCTGAGAAATGTAAAGATTGTGTCTGATTTCATTCGTCATGCACCATAATCTCCCTCCCTCTCTCCCTCTCTCCCTCTCTCTGTGTGTCAGACTCTCTTCCTCAGTGTTTTAATGAGGACCATCGGTAATAAGAACACCGTTCTTCTGGGTCTGGGCTTCCAGCTCTTCCAGCTGGCCTGGTACGGCTTCGGCTCCGAGCCCTGGTGAGGACAAGTTCTCACAGTATACCTGTTGTAGTTTCTGTTTTCTCTCATATCAGATGATATCACTTTCACACCTGAAGACAATAAAACTATAAATCCCTCTGAGTTCAGTTCAGTTTGTTTGATTGTGTTTTACTGGTGTCTGTTTCAGGATGATGTGGGCAGCAGGAACAGTAGCAGCCATGTCCTCCATCACCTTCCCAGCAGTCTCTGCTCTGGTGTCACACAGTGCATCACCTGACCAGCAAGGTCAGTACACCTGTCTGCTGCAGAGGAGGACAGGAGTCATGGATTGCCTTTCTTTGTGTCTTTGTGCTGATTGTTTTTCTGCACAAGTTTCTTTTTTTTGATGCATGTTTGAAGACTGAATGTGTGATTTTTCTCTCTGTGTGTGTGTGTTTGTGCGTGTGTGTGTGTGCTCAGGTGTGGCCCAGGGGATGATCACAGGTATCAGAGGTCTGTGTAACGGTCTGGGTCCGGCTCTCTACGGCTTCATCTTCTTCCTCTTCAACGTGGAGCTGAACGACATGCAGCCGGTGGCAGGAAGACCCACACAGAACACAGAGGTACACACACGCACGCACGCACACACACACACACACACACAGGAAGTCTGCTGCTACCTTACCTGAACCTGAAGGATCCTTTAGACTGCGGTCCTCCAGTCGGGTCGTCTGAGTCGTTGTGTGTCATTAGAGAGATAACAGCCATCAGAAGAGGGAGGGAGAGAGTATCCAGTGTGTTGCATCAACCTCTCAGTCTGTTTGTAAAGTTATTTAGTTATTTTACTGAGGAATGTTTGAATGAGATCTTCTAGTGGAAGCGAAGGAACGATGGCAAAGATTCTTGGTCTCTTTAACATATAAAAAAGATGCACCCTGAAATGATTACACTTTAATATTTGTTGCATTAGTGCTCTTTAGATCTTTAGAGCTGTTACAGTCAGACTGCATGTGCGTTGGTGTGTTTACTCGCGTGCGGACGGGCGTATCTTCTATATTGCATTCACACCAAGAGCAAAGCGAATTTCTCGCCTCGCTTTACTTGTTACCATGACGACAAGCAGACAAGTTTTAAAATGCTTGTTTTCTGAATGGAGTCCGGATGGATCAGTGCCGGGCTATAAAGCTGCTCCATCAACATCTGGACATAAATACGGCAGCGACGTAGACAGTCTGAAGTTTCTACACAAACATTTATAGATTTGTATTCATAACATTCTAGTTTTGGATTTGACTGGATTTTTCAAAATAAAGGTTTAATGTATTTTTTTTTTTCTCTCTGTAGAAGTCTATGATCCCCGGTCCTCCCTTCCTGTTCGGAGCGTGCGCCGTCTTATTCGCCCTCCTCGTCGCCATCTTCATCCCCGACCACCACCGATTGGCTGACGTCAAGACCTGCTCCGCCCGCAAATCCAGCAGCACCTCCGCCGCACACGCTCAGAGCGCCAGCCCCCTGGCCACGCCCACCAGCGACGCGGAGGACATCGAGCCGCTCCTGCAGGACAGCAGTATGTGACTGACTGACAGCCGGCCCGGCCAATCGCAGCGCTGAGGCCGTGAGCACCGTCTGCTAGTCCCGCCCCCCTTTAGAATAAAATCGTTATCAGCTTTTATTTTTTTATTTCTTCAGATCCAGACTGTTGAGATAAAAAGAGCCGAGGAACGTTAGGCGGCAATCACACTTTACGAGCTTTACTTCTCTACACGATATATATTTATTATATATGTTAGTCGCACAAATCAGTTTTCAAATATTAAAGGACTGGTTGTTTTAGTCCGGTCCTTCTAATGTCCTCTTCTTTATGGTTTAATATCAACTGTCAGAAAGTCAAACTAGAAACAGAATTAATTACATTTCTATTATTAATACATATATAGTTTATACTGAAGCCATGTTTAGCACCGGCCCAGGTGTGCTTGGACAGGTGTAACCAAAGGGCTCCAACCTTTCAGTGAGACGTTCCTCCGTCATCAGGATCTCCGTCACCATCACAGTTAAAGTTAGTGAGATAAACTCAGTGTGTTCTTGTAGGATCCCATCACTCATCAATGAATCAGAAAATACGTTAAGGACCTTTTTAAAAACAATACAAACTATTTTTTACTACATTTGTTTGTATTTTCCCGCCATAGCGCCGTTTTTAGAACTTGATGACACCCTTGAGGGGTTTGTTGCTGTCGTTCAGTTCTTTGCATCACTCAGACTAATGGCAAACTTCAAATCAACATCAAAATGTATTATCACAAATACTGTTTTTTTGGGCTACATATCTTCATTCTTAAAGGCAGTGTTACCTGAGTTCTTGATCGGACGACGTTATAGAGTAAGGCTGTACCGAGTAGATAGAAGCTTCATTCGTAATGTTGGCGTTTGAATTCTAAATCAGCGTTGAAATGCTTGTTTTGCATGTCTGTTCATTGTGTTTAAAGCACAGCGTCAGATAACAGGCTACACTAATATTATTAGTATTATACTATTAGTAGAATTAGGGACCGTTCACGTGCCACGTCTAAAAGCGTGTGGAAAATGTCAGCTGTGGCCGCTGTTTTTTTCTTTCCAATGTGCTTCTGAGGTTGCGCTCCTGTTGCACCTGCTGTTACTAAGCAACCAAACCTGCGAGCTGCGATGATGATCGTGAAGTTGTGGTAATTTAGCAGTAAAAGCCTCAGTGACTAAACAATCAAAAGATTTCTCTGTGTCAGTTTGACCCTTCAACCGGATGTTGTGACGTTCTCGGTCAGAAAGGGTGAAGCCAGTAAAACAGTCCGTGAGACGGATCCTAAAGCTCTGAGTAGTCCTGCACTAACACGATTAACTCCTCCTCCAGATAGTCACCGTAGACTCATATTTACAGAAGAAAGAAAAGATCTTTGCCAGCTGTGATTGGTTGTTCCTCGTCACATGACCTGCGGTGCAGCGTTCCAAAAGTTAAAAACTATTTTTATCTGCGTTTGAGTCTGCTGCTGCGCGTCTACATTGATGACGAGGATTTGAGCACGCAAAAGACGAGGCACATGAACGGGCCCCTTTAGATTCCGATGGGTGGCTGCGTAGGATTGTTTCAGACTCGTGTGATCCAAACAATTCTACTAACTCCAGAACGTTGTAAAGTCCAAAAGTCAACATTTATTGAAAAAAGATCGATGTAATCATTTCCAAAATTCACAACATTTTTTTTTATCTGAAGAAATTTTCTGCTTCAACCCGTATGTGTTGGCGTTTAGCCTTTCAAAAACAAATTTTCACTGCGGTCAAAAAACGGATTGCTCACCGTACACTAAGGAAGGAACGCACTGACGAGTTATATTCATTAAAGAAAAGTTGGTTTAATAAAAAAAGTAGGGCTGTCAAAATTAACCCAATAACACATTATTGCAAATTTGTTTTAACGCCACTCGTTAGCGCAACTTGTGATTTTTTGAGGTTGTAGTGGCTCAGTTTTAAAGCTAGGAAATTAGCAAACCTGAAAAATCCATCAGTACCAATCGTTATACTAGCTGGTCATGAAGGAGGTTAAATAACGCTCCAATTTTAATCGATTGACAGCCCTAGTTCTTAAAAATTCTGTTTCAATCCATATTTGTTGGCGTTTAGCCTTTAAAAAAAAAAACATATTTTTGTATAAAAGGAGGCACTGACGAGTTCTATTCATTAAAGAAAGTTGATTTAATAAAATAAAAGACATTTAATCTGATTTTATTCAAATTGAGGATTTTGTTGGAGGACTTTATTTTTAGAGTGATGACGTCAGAAATAAAATATGATGACAGAATTATTCGCAAACCTCAATGGAAGCTTTGAATGTAAGAGAAGGCAGTCGGTGCAGCCCTAGTGTAGAGAGACAGGAAGTGATGCTGCCGGAGATCAAACCAGGAACGCCGCGGTCACATGGTGCACATTTTAACCACTCAAACGGCGTCCGTACGTCCACCTCCGTGAACTATTCGTGATACGTGACGGTGACGTACTCGTGTGAAAACGTATCACTTGTCATTCTGAGTACCGATACGAGTACTTCTCTGAGCCAAAAGAGCCTCGTTAACAGCCAGCTGGAGGGTGTGAGCGACACGGCAGGCTGGGGAGTCCTGCATACAAGGCGGTGCGCCGTCACCGGCTCTAAGTCGGTTTGGAAAGGCTTTACAGATCTTCCCGCCCGGACCTCGCCGTACCGTGGACAAAGGGCTCGCTGCGCCCTCTCTCCTCGCAGTGGACGGGGCTCCCTGCTGCGACTGTCCACCGGGGTGGACTGTCCTCAGTGCGCCCCAACCGCGGCGTGCTGCCAGATCGGGGCTCGGTCCACGTAAAAGGCGCCAGGGGTCTGCGGCGATGTCTGCAACCCACCCGACCCGTCTTGAAACACGGACCAAGGAGTCTAACGCACGCGCGAGTCAGAGGGTGCAAGCAAAACCCCGTGGTGCAATGAAAGTGAGGGCCGGCGCCGGCTGAGGTGGGATCCCGGCCCAGCGGGGTCGGGCGCACCACCGTAAAGTTGTATCAGTGCCGTTGTGTCGGAGCCGTTTTGCGAGTACGAGTACATGAGCACAGTATCGGACCCATAACCCAATCGGTATCGGTGCATCCCTACTCTGAAGTACTCTGAAGTACTCTGAAGTATTCTGAAGTACTCTGAAGTACTCTGAAGTACTCTGAAGTACAACACACCGTGTCAGTCAGTCTACTTGCGTTTTTCAGAGCCGTCAGTCTGTTTGCCGCCTAAACACTCTGGAGTCAGTTTGCCCCCTCCTCCCTCCCCCTCTGTGTGTGTCTGCTGCACCTAACTCCACCCAGACTCAGGTCTGCAGAGGTCAGGAGATGAAGCGCTCCTCACTGTAACGGACCAGCGTGGAGGTGCGTTGGATTCACTGAACGGCTGACACCAAGAGTCCCCGAAGCTACCGACTGTTGTTTTAACTGAAACTTTCCACCAGGAACGGATGAGCGGGGGGGATGGTGAGGTCAGAGCTGCTCGGCATTGTGGGATATTTCACCGGAGTAGGAGGTCGTTGTTTTCTGTTTATATTTAATATCAACGTTTTTTTTTTTTTTTTCTCGGCTGCGAGACTGGACGTGGATAACCGTGGTTACCACGACAGCGGACCGTCACTCACACAGCTCCGACCGGCTGTGACATCATCACCCTCCCTCTGCTGTGTGTGTTTTCATATCGAGGCAAAAAAACTAGAAAGTTGATATATTTAGAGAATGAATTCACAGTTTGAAGTGCTTTTAGATGCGCTTGTACGGAGCCCCGAGGGACGGAGGGAAGTATCTGATGTGTGTGCTCGATTTACTGATTTAATATCGTGTTTGTATATCTCACCTCCTCCCCTGTTGGAGCAGGAAATCCCTTCAGTCAGACATGTATGAAGCGCTCCTGCTTTCAAGTTTTTACAGTAAAACATCCTCTTGGACGCTCTTCTAAAACATGATGAAGGATCTCCACATATCTGAGTCCCAACCTCCAAATCAAACACGTTATTATTAAATCAAGAGCACAAACCACTAACATCCTGCACACTGATTGGTTGTTTCCCTCCGTCACGTCCCCGGGCTCGGTGCGCTTCATTTATCTCACCAGGTCACATTTCAGTATCAGACCCACCGACGTCTCCTCATCTCTTCTTCTTCTTCTTATGTTCAAATACTTGAAGATGTGTCGAGCCTCTCCGTTGTTTTCAGGCTCTGATGAAGTGCTCCTCCTCCTCTTCCTCGTCCTCCTCTTCCTCCCACCCACCCGCCCGTCTGTCTGCTGCTCCAGGTAGCACGAATCAAGCGCTCCTAAGTTACTGATGTAGTTAGAACAAGTGTTTCCAGTCTGATCTTCATCAGTGCAGTGAACGCTCTGTTCTCGTTGTCTTTAGTCTGAATGAACCACAGAAGAGTCGGCGGGTTGTTGACAACCAAATCGTGCCATTTTTTTATTTTATGTTTCTAATCTTTGTCACTTTTTGTCTTCAGTACTGTACAGACGCCAAACTGCAGCCAGCTGTCTCCAGAACAGTGAAATAATCCGTTTAAAACCCCCCCTAATGTCATACCTCATTTCTCACCTGGTGCATGCTGGGACAGGCTGCCGCCCCCCGGTAACGGTCATGTCTAGAAGGGAGCCCGCAAACTGCAAAATCTGACCTGAGACTCGCTGCCCGACGACCTCTCCTAACCTTAATCTCTCACGAGATCCCCCGGGAAGGTGTCTGTTACGTTACGTTGGATGATGTTCATAGTTTCAGCCGCTATTTAGTGGACACAGCGGGCACTTTTTTTCTCCAACGTGACTTGAATGCAGCATCATCACAGCTACAGAAACACCTGATGATGATGATGATGAGGAAGATGATGATGGTGTGTAGCTTCATGAAGCACAATCAGATTCATCCGATTCACGTCTGAACAAATTTCTTAAAATTCAGATTCAATCTTCATCGTTAAAACATGTAATTATTCTTATTATTATAATTCTAGTGTTTGATTTAAGCGGAGCTCTTCCTCCGTCGGCTGCTCAAACCAACCCGTTCATCTTATGTCTCTCAGAGATGATGTCACAAACAGGAAGTTGGACCTACAGTATATTTTTCTACAGTCAGTCTGAAGCCCTGAAGCAGACGCGTTAATCTCCCAGAATGCACCTCAGTGTTATTAACTACTTCCTGTATGTCCTCATACTCTCTTCCTGTTTATGTTGCTGCTGCGTTCATGTCTCATCGGGAACTTTCAACACTTTGCGCCTCGTGTCTGTCCCCGTGGAATAATTCCAAAACATTTGAGAGCTTTTCTTTAAAAACATGTTTTTATTTTGAAGACGTTAAAACGAGTCGTGAATCGGAGACAAACGTTTCAAACGACGCTCAGATCTCCTGAGTTCAGAGTTCAACTTTCCGATGGGACGTGAAGCGACAAAATGGCCGTCAGTTAAAACCGACGCAAACGAACTGACAACGACTTTTGAAGCTTTTTCAGACTGTTTTTGTTCGTCAGCTCGTTACTGAATATAAATCTATAAGTTTACTGACAAGGCTTTATTTTATGATGATTATTATTAGAGCAGAATCAGAAACGTATGCAGTCAAACATTCCTCCTCCTCTTCCTCCTCCTCTTCCTCCTCTTCCTCTTCCTCTTCCCTTCCTCCTCCTCCTTCTCCGCCGCCTCCTCCTCCTCCTCCGCCTCCCCCTCTCCCTCCTCCTCCCCCTCTTCCTCCTCCTCCGCCTCCTCCTCCTCCTCTTCCTCCTCCTCCTCTTCCTCGTCCTCTTCCTCTTCCTCTTCCTTCTCCTCCTCCTCTACCTCTTCCTCCTTCTCCTCCTCCCCCTCTTCCTCCTCCCCCTCTTCCTCCTCCTTCTCCTCCTCCCCCTCTTCCTCTTCCCCATCCTCTTCCTCCTCCTCCTCCTCCTCTTCCTCCTCCTCCTCCTCCTCCTCCTCCTCCTCCTCCTCCTCCTCTACCTCTTCCTCATCCTCCTCCTCTTCCTCCTCCTCCTCTAACTCTTCCTCCTCCTCCTCCTCCTCCTCCTCCTCCTCCTCGTGTACATGATGCAGAACATTCGCTGATTGCTGCACTTTGATTTCTCTGAACGTGTGCCTCTAATCATTCTCATGTTCATATCTGTTTTTATATATAAACAAAGAGACGCTGAATGACGTCTTCGTGTTGTGCATTTGCAGTTGCTTTCTTTTATCTTATTAAAGAACATAATTTTGAATAATATCTATGATAATAATGATAATAAAGAGAAATGTATGGAATTTGAAATGTGGACTTATTTGTATATTTGTTTTGTGATTTTTGTTTTTAATGATAAAATTAATTTGTTTAAGTTTTAAAATAATTATTTGTCAAAATAGATTTTAACATGTTGGGAGATATGTGTATTTTAAAAAGAAATTGAAAAACATAATTTTATAAAATAATATTTAGAAATATGAAATAATCTTAGCTTCCAGAAAATCAGGACAAAAACATCTTCACAAACATTTATTCAAATTTAACAAAATATATCAGAATAAAAACAAACTTCTCAATCAAAGCGTCACACAGAAAAATCAGTTACACAACTAACAAAAATATAAAGTAAAAATATTTATTTCCTTTTTTTTAAAGAAATTGACGGGAATAAAATCACTGAATGTGTTTGTAATAATTTGTATTTACACATTTTATTGCAGATTTGATTTGATTTCTTTTTAAAATAAATCTAATTAGTTCATCAGCTCAACTTTAGCAGGAAATTACCTAATTCACAAACTGTCTGATATATAATATACTGAATAATAAGATTCAATCAACACACTGTTTAAACATGTAAATCAATATTTCGTTCAGCCCCTGTTCTGTTTGGTCACATTCACACCTTCAAACCATAAAATCCAGTTCATCCCAAATATGCAATCACACAAAACCGTGAGATATTAAAGAATCAACATTTCTAAAACATTCAGTTTGTAAACCTGTTTTGAAGTTCAGTGAGTCGACGACGTCAGACTGTTTAAATGTTGGAAATCTGATTTTGGAATGAAAAGTTATTTTTGACAAAACAGAAATTAATTTAAAAACACTAAAAGGTTTCTCAGTCAGCAGGAATCCATGAAATACATTTAACTCTTGTTGTTGATGTTTCACAAACAAAACCTTCAGTCATTCAAACATTTAAACACTTAAATCTATGGAAGTTCATTACTGCCAACGGAAGAAAAAAATAGATGAAAATGTTAAAATGATAAAAGTCAAAATTATGACTTATGAAGTCAAAATATTGAGACAGTTTTTTATATATATATTTATATAGATGGTTCATGCCAAAATATAATATGCCAGAATTTGTATTTTGACTTAGTATCTATTTTATTTATGTTTATTTTCATTTATTTAAAAAGCTTATTTAATCTTCGTTATAATCCTCCAGCTGTATTTTATGTGTATACATGTGCAGCTGTTTAACATTTGAGAGATTTTGTAGAAAACATTTTATATTTTTAAATTCTAAGACAAAAATCCAATTATGACTTATGAAGTCAAAATACTGAAATAATTATAATTTCTTTAGATATATATTATATATGTTGTTTATGTGAAATATAAGAATGTGCCAGATTTAGAATTCTTTTTATTTTGACTTAATAATTTCATTTCATTTGTTTATTATTTATTTTTTCATTTTTATTTATCTCTAGAAATTTAAAATGTCATCGTGTTGACTTGAGATTTCGATTTTGACTCATCATAAATTACACTTTTTTATTTATTTTAATTTGATAATTTATGACTTCAAATCTCATCATTTTAATTGAGAAAGTCCAAATTTTGACTCACTATTCCCAAATATTTACTGATTAAATCTTAATTCTGATTTATTATGTCAACGCTATGACTTAATGTGAAGAATTCAATTTTTTAACTTGACTTTTTGTTGTTATTGTGGCATAAATAGTCTTCCATACACTTCCATAAAACCCCCTGACTCAAACATGACATCACTCTGAAACCTTCCTGATTGTTTCTCCTCAGTGAGTCAAAGCTAAGAACGTACTAACATGCTAACAGCAATTACAGCATGTTGGTTTATATCTTCTTCTAGTGCTGCTTTGAAAAAGGCTTCTTCAGATTCTCTTTCAGTCACTCACGTGATGACAGACCTCCTTCCTCCTCCTCCTCCTCCTCCTCCTCCTCCTCCTCACAGCAGACAGGAGATGGAGACCTTGGTGGTGGACTCGGGGATGGTGTCTGGTGAGGGACAAACAACATTGTCAGCTGGTGTATACAGTATATATACATTATATGTATATTATATATATATATATATACACAGTATATGTATGTGTATATGTATATATACATATACACATACATATATATATTTTATCATAAAAGTATTATAAGGTCAAAATATAACACTGATATATGAAGATCTAATATTTGAAATTTATTATTATTATTTTATTATTATTATACAGTGTGGATTATAGCAAACAATATTTTTTTCCAATTATTACCACTTTTAATATATTGTAAAATCATTCCAATGTATCTGAACATAAAAATATATTTAATTTAGCATCATTCATTTTTAATACGTTATCATAGAAACTTGTCTACTGTAAAATACACGGTTTTTTGTCCATAAACGGTTTCATCTCCCAGAAAAATACTAATATAGAGTCTCAAGAATATTATGATAAATATAATAAATATGAATAAATATGACTGCAGTTCACCGGCTGGTTAGTGAGTTGTTTCATAATGAATAAAGTTTTCTGACCTCTGTCCTTCAGCAAGCTGATGTACGCCTCCATGAACTCCTTCTCTCTGCTGTCCTTCTTCACCTCCTCCTCTTCCTCCCTTTGCTGCTTCCACCTCCTCCTCTTGTTCTTCTTCTCCTCTTCTTTCTTCTTCTTCTTCTCGGCACTCGCACGGTTGTCACGCAGTCGGATAAACCTGCCGGAGGGACAGTAGAGGAGATGACATGTTGTGTACTTGATGTCAGTGTGGTTTGCGTACTTGATGCCAGTGTTTTTTGCGTACTTGATTTCGGGGTTTCTGCACAGTTTGGTCGGGCAGCAGGTGATGTCGTCGCCGCTGACGACGATCATCTTGAGTGTTGAGATGTTGGTGAGACAGTGAGGAAGGTAATTCATGTTGTTCTTATGGAGGAACAGAGTGGCCAGCTGCTCCAACCTGCACACACACACAGCACAATGGAGACCTTTCTAGTGGACATGCAGGATAACTCTGTTGTTTTTCCAGAGTATCAGATTACAGACGGCGATGATGTCATCAGTTACCTGTCCATGTCCTGCGCAGGTCCGTCAGGACTGTTGTTGCTCAGGTCCAACAGCTGCAGGCTGCTCATCCTCAGAGCGCAGACGGGGATCGATATGAACCTGTTTTCTGCGATGTCAAGGTGGACCAGCTGCTTCAGGCTGCTCAGCTGACACAGTGACATCATCATTAGCAAAGTGACATCATCAACACAGTGACATCATCAATACCTGTTGTTTTGCCAAACCTAAAGAAGTTGTAGTTTTATTACCTAAACCTAAAGAAGTTGTAGTTTTGTTGCATAAACCTAAAGAAGTTGTAGTTTTGTTGCCTAAACCTAAAGAAGTTGTAGTATTATTACCTAAACCTAAAGAAGTTGTAGTTTGTTGCCTAAACCTAAAGAAGTTGTAGTTTTGTTGCATAAACCTAAAGAAGTTGTAGTTTTGTTGCCTAAACTTAAAGAAGTTGTAGTTTTGTTTGTGTTTAAAACGTGACGTTTCATTCAGTTTTACATGTCAGAACGTGTTTGCTTTGAAGTTTCACTTTTCACTTTTACAACGTAGTAGGTGTAGTAGGCCCCTATTGACCCATGTCTATGGTGCTTATAGAGACTGATAACGCCTATTTATGGCTGATATCAGTCAAATTCGGGGGTGAAAAAGATGAAACATTTGATGGAAAAAATGAAGACAATTATCCTTTAACTCCGTATAAAATGAAGATCAGATTACCAAAAAGAAAATCAATGATAGAGGTGTATGTACCTGTATAGAGTTGTGTTATTTAATGAAACTAGCTCAGGATGGATCATCACATCCTCGTCCTCCTCCTCACCTCAAACGGCAGCTCAGTACAGGCGTTGTGGTTTCCTAGTGAGTTCGAGTTCCTCTTCAGTTCTCACAGTTTCCGACGTTCTGGAGGAACAGCTGGACAGAAGACGGTTGGACTCATGCACGTTCAGTTCACCATCAAACCCGTCAGTTTACCTGAAGACAGGAGAGACTGTTGTTCCTTTTGCACTAATCGCTTTAGGGAGGCTGAACTAAAACGCACCGACATTATCTCACATGATCTGATTCAAGGGAAAAAGGAAATACTAATAAAATGAACCCGAGACCTAAGAAACTGGAACCCGTCTCAGGTTTAGGACTGAAAATCAACTCTCTCTCTCTCTCTCTCTCTCTCTCTCTCGCTCCTCTGAAACCTTACGGTGTTGTAAATCTGGTGTTTCATCCTCACCGATCTCCGGCGGCAGCTCGCTGATGGTTGTTTTTGGGGATGTCGAGCACGGTGAGCTGGGTGAACAGAGCCAGGTACTCCGGCAGCCGGCTGATCTTCGTCCCGACTGACGTGCCACTCTTTCAGGTACGTCATCCACTGCAGCTCCCTGGGGGAACTCCTGTAGACACATTATTATTATTATTATTATTATTATTATTACCGAGTTTGATCTCTCTGATGAACGCTGTAGAATCAGTACCAGCAGCGTAACGTACCGTCCACTGATCTCCATCCAGCTGGAAGCTCAGCTTACTCTGATCTGGATCTTTCTGATCCTGCTGCTCCCGCTTCTGACAGATACACAACAAACAACAACAACCTCAACAACAACAACATAAACAACAACAATAACAAAAACATAAACAACAACATAAACACAACAGCACAAGCATACTATACTATAAGGGTTGTACATCAGTCATGTTTTACCTGCACATCAGTCATGTTTACCTGCACATCAGTCATGTTTACCTGCACATCAGTCATGTTTACCTGTACATCAGTCATGTTTACCTGTACAGGGCTGTATATCAGTCAGTGTAGATCTCTCGCAGGTAATGATGCGCAGGTTGAGTTCCTTGGCCTTCATCGTCTTACAGTAGATACGATACTGCCACTGCTGGTCGATCCTACAGACAGACAGACAGACAGACAGTCAGACAGACAGACAGACAGACAGACAGACAGATAGACAGACAGACAGACAGAGAGACAGACAGATAGACAGACAGATAGACAGACAGACAGATAGACAGACAGACAGTCAGAACAGTCAGACAGTCAGACAGACAGACAGGACAGATAGACAGACAGACAGTCAGACAGACACAGACAGACAGACAATCATACAGACAGACAGACAGTCAGACAGACAGACAGACAGACAGACAGACAGACAGACAGACAGACAGACAGACACAGACAGACAGAACAATCAGACAGACAGACAGACAGTCAGACAGACAGACAGACAGACAGACAGACAGACACAGACAGACAGAACAGTCAGACAGACACAGACAGACAGACAGTCAGACAGACAGACAGACAGTCAGACAGACAGGACAGACAGACAGACAGACAGACAGACAGACAGACGGATGGAGACAGACCTCATATTAATGTCGGATTAGATTTCAGACCGACTGGACGGTCATTTTCCAAACTCGTGACCTTTCTTCTGCTCTCCTGAGACGCCGACCTGCGTCACCGTGGAACCACAGCACTGATGTTGGGACATAAATAGCAGTCTGTGTGTTCATATTACTAAAATATGACACTCATAATTCATGACTAACAACAGTCAGCTGTGTGTCCGTCTGTCTCTAACCGAGAGCTTCAATAAGTTCACTTTTAGTCCACAGAAGTTGTTTTTTAAAAACTATGAAACTGATGTTTAGTTTAGACTCACGTGAGACGGTGTATCAGTGTATCAGACGGTGTATCAGTGTATCAGACGGTGTATCAGTGTATCAGACGGTGGTATCAGTGTATCAGACGGTGTATCAGTGTATCAGACGGTGTATCGGTGTATCAGACGGTGTATCGGTGTATCAGACGGGGTATCGGTGTATCAGACGGTGTATCTGTGTATCAGACGGTGTATCGGTGTATCAGACGGTGTATCGGTGTATCAGACGGGGTCTCGGTGTATCAGACGGGGTATCGGTGTATCAGTGTATCAGACGGTGTATCGGTGTATCAGACGGTGTATCGGTGTATCAGACGGTGTATCGGTGTATCAGTGTATCAGACGGTGTATCGGTGTATCAGACAGGTGTATCGGTGTATCAGACGGGTATCGGTGTATCAGACGGTGTATCGGTGTATCAGACGGGGTATCGGTGTATCAGTGTATCAGACGGTGTATCGGTGTATCAGACGGGGTATCGGTGTATCAGTGTATCAGACGGTGTATCGGTGTATCGGTGTATCAGACGGTGTATCGGTGTATCAGACGGGGTAATCGGTGTATCAGACGGTGTATCGGTGTATCAGACGGTGTATCGGTGTATCAGACGGTGTATCGGTGTATCAGACGGGGTATCAGTGTATCAGACGGGGTATCAGTGTATCAGACGGTGTATCAGACGGGGTATCGGTGTATCAGACGGTGTATCAGTGTATCAGACGGGGTATCAGTGTATCAGACGGTGTATCAGACGGTGTATCAGTGTATCAGACGGGGTATCAGTGTATCAGACGGGTATCAGTGTATCAGACGGTGTATCAGTTGTATCAGACGGTGTATCAGACAGTGTATCAGTGTATCAGACGGTGTATCAGTGTATCAGACGGTGTATCAGAAGGGGTATCAGTGTATCAGACGGGGTATCAGTGTATCAGACGGTGTATCGGTGTATCAGACAGTGTATCAGTGTATCAGACGTGTATCAGTGTATCAAGACGGTGTATCAGTGTATCAGACGGGTGTATCAGTGTATCAGACGGTGTGATCAGACAGTGTATCAGTGTAATCAGACGGTGTATCAGTGTATCAGACGGTGTATCAGTGTATCAGACGGTGTATCAGTGTATCAGTGTATCAGAACGGTGTATCAGTGTATCATACGGGGTATCAGTGTATCAGGACGTGTATCAGTGTATCAGTGTATCAGTGTATCAGACGGTGTATCAGTGTATCAGTGTATCAGTGTATCAGACGGTGTATCAGTGTATCAGTGTATCAGTGTATCAGACGGTGTATCAGTGTATCAGACGGTGTATCAGTGTATCAGTGTATCAGTGTATCAGACGGGGTATCAGTGTATCAGACGGTGTATCAGTGTATCAGACGGGGTATCAGTGTATCAGACGGTGTATCAGTGTATCAGACGGTGTATCAGTTGTATCAGACGGTGTATCAGTGTATCAGACGGTGGTATCAGTGTATCAGTGTATCAGTGTATCAGTGTATCAGACCGGTGTATCAGTGTATCAGTGTATCAGACGGTGGATCAGTGTATCAGACGGGGTATCAGTGTATCAGACGTGTATCAGTGTATCTGTGTATCAGTGTATCAGACGTTGTATCAGTGTATCAGTGTATCAGTGTATCAGACGGGGTATCAGTGTATCAGACGGTGTATCAGTGTATCAGTGTATCAGACGGTGTATCAGTGTATCAGTGTATCAGACGGTGTATCAGTGTATCAGTGTATCAGACGGGGTATCAGTGTATCAGTGTATCAGTGTATCAGACGGGGTATCAGTGTATCAGTGTATCAGACGGTGGATCAGTGTATCAGACGGGGTATCAGTGTATCAGACGGTGTATCAGTGTATCAGTGTATCAGTGTATCAGACGGGGTATCAGTGTATCAGTGTATCAGACGGGGTATCAGTGTATCAGACGGGGTATCAGTGTTATGAGACGGTGTATCAGTGTATCAGACGAGGTATCAGTGTATCAGACGGGGTATCAGTGTATCAGTGTATCAGACGGGGTATCAGTGTATCAGTGTATCAGACGGGGTATCAGTGTATTAGACGGTGTATCAGTGTATCAGACGTGGATATACTGTACACAGACATACATTTAATTTAGTTTAAATGTAGATGGAAAACAGACACGTTGGTGAATAAATGAAATGAAATGAAATGAATAACTTCAGGTGCTGCTCAGCAACGAAATCAATTCACATGTAATTCACGTAATGGTGAACCAGGAAGTATAAAGAGCGGCGTGTGGTGAGGAGGTCGGGGTGGATGGGTCGGTTAAAAAAACAGAGGGCTTTCACCAGGAGACCGCTGTTAGTGTCCCGAGTGAAAACCAGACGTCAAAGTTGATTTATTTTCACGTAACTTCCGTACTTAAGTTATGCCACTCCCTGCAAACTCTTTCAGAACGTACTACGTCCCGACCAGGACCTCTTGTGGGGTAAAAAGTCCCCAGAAAATGTCCCCGGAACTTAATCTAGACCCCGGTCCCTGCGGTCAAAACGCAATGAGTTCCTCAAAAGGTTCTTAGTTACGGGGGGGGAAAGTTCCTGCAGTGTAAACGGGGCTTTAGTTCCTCTCCACTGGGCCATAACGGAGTGAACCAGCTGACGTGTTGTAGGTGTGAAGCAGTGATTACTTTGGGAGAGCGCTCTGCTCGATCCTCTCCTGCTCCTTCTGTTGTCTGTGTCTGTACTTCTTCACTCGGACCTCCCACATCCCTCTGATATGAGAGACGTCGCTCACCGGGACGTCCAGCCTCCTGCCAAGAACCATCCTGCTCCTGGAGAGGAGAAGGAGGAGGAGGAGGAGGAGAAGAACAAGAACAAGAACAAGAACTTGACCCTCAGTGCTGAGCAGGCATCTCAGATTAATCTCCAGGCTCCAGCTTTTAGATGATGTTCACCACTTCTATGTGACATCTACTGTTGACCCTGCTATCTCCCCCTAAAGACCCCCTGGACGCCCCTAAAGAAGACTAAAACAGCTCTATTGTGGGACTCAGAGGGTTAAACTTGAGGATACTAAGAGGTGAAGAGGAGGAACTCGATTTCCCATGAATCATTGCTCATGTTAAAGTGGTGTCTGCTGGCTGGAGGGACAAACCTCCTGCTGTTTTAACTTCTTAAAGTTAAGAATCGGCCTCCAGCCTGTCGTCATGGAGACATAATAATAATATAATAATAGTAATAAAAAAAATAGTCAGAGTGTGAGAATGTAAACGACATCCAGCTTCTTACCTGAGAGTTCCTGTTACGTCCTGCTGCCTGCTCACGTTCACCAGCCTGTTTACTGAGACCTGACTCTGTGTGTCTCTGTGTGTGTGTGTTTGTGTGTGTGTGTGTGTGTGTGTGTGTGTGTGTGTGTGTGTGTGTGTGCGTGTGACTCAACATGCTATTTTACCAGCTGATTGTTTGACCCCTCGCTGTGTGTCACATGATGCCGCTGCCTCACATACAAGCGTTTATCTGGATCTCTGACTCTTCTTTTTTTGTTTAAAAACTCAATTAATAATAATAATAACAATTAATTAAACAGAAGTTGAATGTAACGTAGATAGTCGTCATTTAGTGAAAACAAGTAGTACTCTGATGTTTTACTGAAGTAAAAGTATTAGATATCACATTGTAGAATACTTGTTACAAGTAAAAAGTCCTGCATTCAAAATCTACTTAAAAGTACCAAAACGTGAAGTACTCATTCTGCAGAATAATCTATATTATTATTATTGTATTCTAATTATTGATGCATTAATGGTTTCCATCACTATAATCTATAATAATACATCATTATATTTAAATACTGCTGGTAGTTTAATCTATAGTAATACATCATTTATTATTAAATACTGCTGCTAGTTTAATCTATAATAATACAGTATTTATTATTAATACTGCTGGTAGTTTAATCTATAATAATAAATCATTTATTATTATATACTACTGGTAAGTTTAATCTATAATAATACATCATTTATTATTAAATACTGCTGGTAGTTTAATCTATAATAATACATCATTTATTATTAAATACTGCTGGTAGTTTAATCTATAGTAATACATCATTTATTATTAAATACTGCTGGTAGTTTAATCTATAATAATACAGTATTTATTATTAAATACTGCTGCTAGTTTAATCTATAATAATACAGTATTTATTATTAATACTGCTGGTAGTTTAATCTATAATAATAAATCATTTATTATTATATACTACTGGTAGTTTAATCTATAATAATACATCATTTATTATTAAATACTGCTGGTAGTTTAATCTATAATAATACATCATCATTTATCAGATGATTATCGGCCCTGTTTTGTATTAATAATCTGAATATGAAGTAGATGTAGTGGAATAAAAAGTTCAATATTTCCCTCTGAGATGTCGAGGAGTAGAAGTATAAAGTAGTAGAAATGGAAATACTCGAGTAGAGTACCTTTGTATTGATTGAAAATCAACTGGGATTAAATATTTTTAGTGTTCTAGATGTCACATGAAGTATTTGTACAAGTTGAAAAGCCTCCAAACAGCTGAGAGAGTTCACCTATAAATATCCTGCAGGACGTTTACAGTCAACACAATGTAAAGATACTTACAACACGTGTGTTCACCTTCTTTAAATACATGCACTCATACTGATGGTATATTTAGCTCTGTACTGCAGTACTATGAACAGTAGCTGTAGTACTATGAACAGTAGCTGTAGTACTACAACCAGTAGTAGTAGTACTATGAACAGTAGCTGCGGTACGCTTTGTAGTACTACAGCTAGTGTTCGTAGTACTGCAGCTACTGTCTGTAAAGTAACTGAAGCCGTCAGATAAATGTAGTGGAGTAGACGTAGAAAGTGACACGAAAAGAAAAGAGTAAAGTACAAGTACCTCTTAAGTACAGTAGATGAGTAAATGTACTTAGTTAGATTCCACCAATGAAAAAGTATTTTATTTATCAAACCAGAGCAGAGCTACAGAAGGAGAACAACACATTTGCTGTTTCCCTCTTACATTGATATTTATATTATATTTATTAACTCACTGGATAGTTTCCATCATGCTGGCTGACCTCTGACCTTTGACCTCTGTACTACCCTCCAGATCCACCAGAGGTCGCTACCAGCCTCCCTGAGAGCTCAGTTCTCAGTCAGAGAATATCAGAGCTGCTTCCTGTCTCAGCTTTTCTCTTTGCTTGTCTTCAGTTATATTCAGTGGTTTTACTGCATGTTGGATCCTACTGTAAACAATAGGATTGTTGGTTCCTAGTTGTTGTTGTTCCGGGGAACTGTTAGAGTGTTACACAGACAAGTAACGCTAGCTGGAGCTGAATTAACTTGTGGACTGTCGTACTGAATAAGTCAGCAAGTAGAGCAACTGTAATGCTTTAAACCGTCCAGTCTGTATGGTTAGTGAAGAACGGAACAGATTGAAACACCTACGACGGAGTATTAGGGCCACGAAAAAATAATCTGAGATTACGAGAAATAAAGTCATAATATTATGAGAATAAAGTCGTAAATTTAAGAGAAATAAAGTCATAATATTATGAGAATAAAGTCGTAAATTTAAGAGAAATAAAGTCATAATATTATGAGAATACAGTCGTAAATTTACAAGAATAAAATCGTAATATTATGAGAATAAAGTCGTAAATTTACAAGAATAAAATCGTAATATTATGAGAATAAAGTCATAATATTATGAGAATAAAGTCGTAATATTATGACAATAAAGTCCATAATATTATGAGAATATAGTCGTAGTATTATGAGAATAAAGTCGTAGTATTATGAGAATAAAGTCGTAAATTTACAAGAATAAAATCGTAATATTATGAGAATAAAGTCGTAATATTATGACAATAAAGTCATAATATTATGAGAATATAGTCGTAGTATTATGAGAATAAAGTCATAATTATATGAGAATAAAGTCATAATATTATGAGAATAAAATCATAAGTTTATGAGAATAAAGTTGTAATATTATGAGAATAAAGTCACAAATATATGAAAAAAGTGTAGTATTTCCCTCAGTTAATGGGCTTCACTGTGTAGTTTTAAAGTTCTGGCATCACATCCAGACAGTAGTGTCTAACACTATCTCTCTCCACAACAAACAAACTCTGTTAATCCCGTCAGCTCCACCGGACACATTCTGGATTTGTTTCATTTGGATCTGGACAGACAGATAACTGAGCTCACTGACTAACCAGCTGCTGAATCAATGTGAACATCTGACTGAAGAAGACTTCCTGTTGTTCAGTGGTTGTTTTACGAGTCGCATAGCAGCGGCCCGTGTGTTTATATTAGTGTGTGTGTGTGTGTGACACAAGAAGGTTGCAATGTCAAACATGTGTAATCACATACCACACTCTCTTGTGAAGTGTGTCTGAAGTTCATGACATCATTATAAAAGCAGATCACTTTCTGTTTCTACACACAGACGGCGTTCCTTCATCGTCTAGAGGATATAAATGTCTACAACACACACACAACACGCGCACGCACGCACGCACGCACGCACGCACGCACACACCCACACACACACTCACACACACTCACACACACACACACACACACACACACACACACACACACACAACACACACAGAAACCAACACGTGTGTTATTTTTCTTCAATGATTCAGGATGTGACAGCTGTCAGGGAGCAGACAGAGTGCTGACATTGTGTGTGTGTGTGTGTGTGTGTGTGTGTGTGTGTGTGTGAGAGTGTGCGTGCGTGCGTGCGTGTGTTGTGTTCCGAAGCTTTCTACAATCACATCACATGGTCTTCATCAGCATCATTTCAACAGTCGTCATGGAAATCAAAATGTTCACATTTGAATTTTTAATTGAAAACATTATCTCCTAACGAAGACCATGTGATGTGACTGAAAGCTCCAGAACAGCCACTAAATGGACCCTGGAGATAGAGATGACCTGATGGAGGATAGTCAGCAGTGATATTAAAGGTGTGTGAAACATATAAAAGCAGCCCTATAAAGACATCTTCAGCTTCTTCTGTGGTTTCTGTAAACGTTAACGAGCTGAGACTTCTTCTGTGGTTTCTGTAAACGTTAACGAGCTGAGACTTCTTCTGTGGTTTCTGTAAACGTTAACGAGCTGAGGCTTCTGTGGTTTCTGTAAATGTTAACGAGCTAAGACTTCTTCTGTGGTTTCCTGTAAACGTTAACGAGCTAAGACTTCTTCTGTGGTTTCTGTAAACGTTAACGAGCTGAGGCTTCTTCTATGGTTTCTGTAAACGTTAACGAGCTGAGACTTCTTCTGTGGTTTCTGTGAACGTTAACGAGCTGAGACTTCTTCTGTGGTTTCTGTGAACGTTAACGAGCTGAGACTTCTTCTGTGGTTTCTGTGAACGTTAACGAGCTGAGACTTCTTCTGTGGTTTCTGTAAACGTTAACGAGCTGAGGCTTCTTCTGTGGTTCTGTAAACGTTAACGAGCTGAGACTTCTTCTGTTGGTTTCTGTAAACGTTAACGAGCTGAGACTTCTTCTGTGGTTTCTGTAAACGTTACGAGCTGAGGCTTCTTCTATGGTTTCTGTAAACGTTAACGAGCTGAGACTTCTGTGGTTTCTGTAAACGTTAACGAGCTGAGGCTTCTTCTGTGGTTTCTGTAAACGTTAACGGGCTAAGACTTCTTCTGTGGCTTCTGTAATGATAACGAGCTGAGGCTTCTTCTGATGGTTTCTGTAAACGTTACGATCTGAGGCTTCTTCTGTGGTTTCTGTAAACGTTAACGATCTGAGGCTTCTTCTGTGGTTTCTGTAAACGTTAACGAGCTGAGGCTTCTTCTGTGGTTTCTGTAAACGTTAACGAGCTGAGACTTCTTCTGTGGTTTCTGTACATGTTAACGAGCTGAGGCTTCTTCTGTGGTTTCTGTAAACGTTAACGAGCTGAGACTTCTTCTGTGGTTTCATGTAAACGTTAACGAGCTGAGGCTTCTTCTGTGGTTTCTGTACACGTTAACGAGCTGAGGCTTCTTCTGTGGTTTCTGTAACCGTTAAGGAGGAGGGAAGAAGAGCTCTACTTACATACTTTTACTCCAGTAAGGTTTTGAATGCAGGAATTTTACTTGTAGTGGAGTATCTCCACAGTGTTTATCAGTACTTTTACTGCAGTAAAGGATCCGAGTACTTCTTCCACATGTTGTCCTCAGAAACCTCTCGAGGGTTCCTTGAAGGAAAAAACTATAAAAACTACTCAGAGCTTCGTCGGCCAATCAGAAGAGAGACTTCAACCAAGTCAGGAATAAAAAAACTGCCTTCTATAAATAAGTTCATTCACACCTCTGAGCCTCTCTCTCTCCATCCTCCATCACTCCTTCCCTCTCTCTCTCTCTCTCCTCTCCTCTCTCTGTCCATCACTCCTCCTCTCTCTCTCTGTCGGTCCATGTCTCTCACTCCCAGTGGGTCCCTGTAGTCCAGTTAGATTCCAGTACAGTGAGTTCACTGGGAGGAAGGAGGGAGGGAGCGATGGAGGAATACATGATCACATTTACTGACAGATTTACAGACTGACAGGAGTTTCACATGTAAAACATCTACACACACACACACACACACACACACACACACATCCACCCTGAGAGGCTGACGGACGTTCAGCTGAAGCTCTGAAGGTTTGTCTTTCTTCTTTTATGTTTTTAGTCAGTGAATCTAAAATATTTCATATCAAATCTCATTTTATCTCTCCGTGTTTAAAGGTTATTTATTTAAATATATTTATTTAATCTGCTGTTGTGATGTATGTTACTGTTTTTTTAAAATGTAATTTCAGTCAATGTCATTTTTTATCTCTGTGTTAAATGTTATTTATCTATTTATTTATTTATTTATTTATTTATTTATTTATTTATTTATTTATTTATTTATTTATTTATTTATTTATTTTATTTAGTCTGTTGTTGTGATGTATAGTTACAGGTTTCTTTATATTTATAACTAAAGTCAATAGTGTCCCATAACAGCTTTAATCTAAAAGTATTCATTATAACATTTAGTCTGTAGCTGTGTGGAGTCATTATGTTCTGTGGATTTAACATGATTCAGTTAGATCTATAATATAATATATATTATATGTTGTTAGTATTTGATGCTTGATAATTTAAGCAGCTGTAACATTATGTGAAACTGTTGAAAAATATGTAAATAAATAGAATATTTCTGATCATCATGAAAGGAATAGTAACAGAAGTATTGTATATTATTAGTATCAGAGGTGGAAATACATTATTTACCCTACTGTACAACAGTGCAATTTTAAGGTACTAAATGTGATTATTTTAATTTAATTTAACATATTATATTTTTACTCCACTATATTCATCTGACGGCTGTAGATATTTTTTACATGATCAGGTTAAAAAATATAATAAATTCTTGTACGTTTAACGTTGAATTAGCTAGCTTAGAGTAAAATATAAGAAATAATATAATACTATAATATATACGCAGTGAAAGGAGCTAAACTGCACATAAGTACATTTTTGCTGCCAGGACATCTGCACATTTTGATGTTTTGAATGCATGGTGTGTTATTGAGTAAAAGTAAGTAAAAGTACTTAAGTAGAGGATCTGAATACTCCATGACCTTTGGTATTAGTGGTAATACTAACAGTATGTATTACCATTATCTCAATATAATAAAGCTTTGCTGTAAACATGCATGTTAAATATGGGGGACAGACCTGCAAAATAAAAATAAATGAATAAATAAATAAATGACTCGATAAAATTTAATAAATATGTAATTAAATGTAGCAAAAATAATATTAAAAATAAATATAGCCATTAATTAATTGATAAATTGACATAAATTGATATTTATTTTTAAATTGCTTCTTTATTTATTTGTCTTTGTATTAATTCCCTTATTTATTTACTCTTCTGTTTAAATTTTTCCCTTTTTATTTATTTATGTATTTATTTTTATTATTTTAAATGTATTTATTTTATTTTTTTATTATTTATTTTATATTATGTTTGAATGACAACCCCCTCATTGTGCCATGAGGCAATTGACAGAAATGTCATTCGACACAAATGCATAAAGAAATGTAAAAAGAAAAGAATACAGAAATAAACATGGGGTGAAATGCAAAGGGAAAATCAACACTTAAATATAAAATATAATAAATAAATAATACAGAATAAATGCAAAGATTCATTAAATAATACATTTAAAAATTAGTTAAAAAAGTAAATACATAAATAAAATAAAAGACAAAATTAAACAGAAGAGTAAATAAATATGGGAATTAATACAAAGATAAATAAATAAAGAACAAAATTAAAACAGAAATATCAGTTTTTTTTATCACATTTTAACAATTAATTAATGGCTAATTTATTTTTAATATTAGTTTTGCTACATTTAATGAGATATTCATTATTTATTTATTTATTCATTTATCAAATTATTTATTTGTTTATTTGTTTATTTTGGCAGGTTCCGTCCTCCATAGTTAAAGTGCATCATAACACCGGCTGAAGATCTAATTGAAGTGATGTCAGTACACGGTGACATCACTGTTTACAGGTGCAACAGACGTTAACCCTTTAAACCAAGCAGTAGGGCGTGAAACGAAGCCTTTCAGCTCGCTGTGATGTTCCTCTTTAATCAAAGTATTGGTACGATCAGTGTTGTTTTGTTGTTGCAGATGAACTTGGCGAAGATCCACGAACGGAGAGAACATCAAGACGTTCTGGGAGAAGAGGATCAACGGCGACTGTCAACACGCCGAGATCGAAGAGAAGAGGAAGAACAAGAGCGCCCTCCAAAAGTAAGAAACAAATCACCGTTACACAGCAGAAAGTACAATATAATAGCCTCAATGTCCTGTTCTGGGAGACAGATATTACTGATAATACTGTATTAATGTAGTACAAGTAGCAAAAATATACAAAGTATAAAATATAAAGTACTCATGATGCTGAAAATGACCCCTGTGATTGTTTTACTGTTATATATTGGATTATTATTACTGATACGTTCATGTGCAATTAGTATTTTACTGCTGTAGATGTTCGAGGTGGAGCTGATTGGATCTGTTTGAAATGCTGTTGGGTAGTTTTATATATATTTTAATATATTTTACACATGATGAACTTAAAGAACATGATACATTGTTATCAAGTTCATCAAGTTTTGAACGTGAATCTGCAATGTAACTAAAGCTGTAACCAAAAATAAATGTAGTAAAAAGTCTAAAATGTACCAAAAAAAGTTTTAAAAAAAAGAAAATGTCCGAGAAAAGTCTGAAAACAGTCCAGACACATGTCGGATGAAAAGTCCAAAAACTGTTGGAAAAAAGTCCAAAAAAATGACGGAAAAAGGGTCAAAAAAATATCTGGGAAAAAAAGTCCGAAAAATTTACCAAAAAAGTACCAAAAAAAAAGAAACCAAAAAAATGTCGGATGAAAGGTAAAAAAAAAATGTCTGAAAAAAGTCCAAGAAATTTACGAAAAAAAGTTTAAAAGAACAAGAGAATGTCCGAAAAGTCGGAAAACAGTCCAGACAAATATCTGAAAGAAAAGTCCGAAAAATGTACCAAAAAAGTTTTAAAAAAATTAAAAAGAGTTTGGAAAATTTCCCCAAAAAAATTTAATAAAAAAAAAAAAAAAAAAAGAAAATGTCCTAAAAAGTCGGAAAACAGTTAAGACAAAAAAAGTCCAATAAATTTACGAAAACACATTAAAAAAATACCAAAAAAAAAATGTCGGATGAAAAGTCCGAAAAAAAGTTAAAAAAAATAGTCTGACAAAATTAATTCAACGTTATGCCTGAACCTAAAGTGGTGTGACAAAGCGGCAAAAAAATTAAAAAAGAGTTCGGAAAATTTCCCAAAAAAAATATCATAGAAAAAAAGACAAAAGAATGTCGGATGAAAAGTCCAAACGATGTTGGAAAAAAAGTCAGAAAAAAGTAATTAAAAGAAAAAGTCCAACAAATTTCGGAAAAAGGTCAAAAAAATGTCTGGGAAAAAAAAGTCTGAAAAATTTAACCAAAAAAAGTAAAAAAAAAAAAAATTACAGAAAAAATGTCAGATGAAAGTCCCAAAAAATGTCTGAAAAAAGTCCAAGAAATTTACGAAAAAAAGTTTTTAAAAAAAATAAAATAAAAAATACCAACAAAAAAATGTCGGATGAAAAGTCCGAAAAAAAAGTAAAAAAAATAGTCCAAATGTTTTTGAAAAAAAGTAAAAAAAAATGTCTGACAAAATTAATTCAACGTTCAAGTCAAACTATTGTGGTTTTTATGCCTGAACCTAAAGTGGCGTGACAATGCGGTAAAAAAAATGAAAAAAGAGTTCGGAAAATTTACCAAAACAATTTAATAAGAAAAAAAGACAAAAGAATGTCGGATGAAAAGTCCAAAAAATGTTGGAAAAAAAGTCCGAAAAAATAATTGAAAAGAAGGAAAAAATTAAAAATAACCAAAAAAAATGTCGGATGAAAGTCCAAAAAAATGTCTGAAAAAAGTCCAAGAAATGTACGAAAAAAAGTTTAAAAGAAAAAGAAAATGTCCGAAAAAGTCGGAAAATAGTCCAGACAAATGTTGGAAAAAAGTCCGAAAAAATTACGAAAACATATAAAAAAAAACTCCAAAAAATGTCAGAATAAAAGTCCAAAAAATGTCTGAAAGAAAAGTCCGAAGAATTTACCAAAAAGTCCAAAAAGAAAAAAGTCCAAAATATGTTGGAAAACAAGTTCTGAAAATGTACAAAAAAAAGAAAAGAAAAAAGACAAAAAAATTTCAGTTGGAAAGTCCAAAAAATGTTGGAAAAGTTGTCCAAAAAATGTCCAAAAAAAAAAAGTCTGAAAAAAATTATTTAAAAAAGTCCAAAAAATGTCAGATGAAAAGTCCCAAAAATTTACCAAAAAAAGTAAAAAACCAAAAAATGTCCAAAAGTCCAGAAAATGTCTGAAAAAAATTCTGAAAAAAGTAAAAAAATAAAAAAATAGTCAAAATCTTTGAAAAAAAGTGGCAAAACCTAAAGTGGCATGACAAAGCGGCACTATGTGATGAATTGGGATGAGAACGTGTTATTGGAGCATACCCCCCCCCCCCAGCTAAAGGCAATCCACCTGGTGAACACCTACAAGCTCACCTCCCCGGCCTTGACCCAGAAAGACACCCGTCTCCAGGCAAAGTGTCTCTTTCCTGGAGATCTACGGAGGTCTTTGAATGTGGCAGTTGTGGTGGACATGTGACAGTCTGGCAAATAGACACATCTAAAAACAGACGCTCTCATTACAAACGGCCTCTCGTCTCTCAGCAAGCTGGAGGACATACCGGGACAAACACTCGACCCTGCGGACTGTCCGGTTGTTAAAGGTCTCAGTAATGATGATCAGTAACGAGCAGAAACATCAGACAGACTGGAACCTGAAACCCGAACCTCGTAAAACCTGGAGACCGACGGAAAATACACGACCATTAGTAGTCCCGAGTTTTATAATCATCAACTTATAGAAGCAGATGTTTTTGCTGTCGTCACACAGAACAGGACGGCAACGTCTCTTTGTTTCAACTCCTTCCACTTTTGTAGTACTGGTTTTCTTTTGTCTGAAGGTTATTGTTGCACACCATGTGTAAACCTGCTTGGTGGTAAACCTGACTCTGAAGTAGGAAGTGCAGCTACATTAAATCATCCTTTTCATCGTTTTACTTCTCACAAAGTCACTTTTCTGTATTCTGTTCAGTCAGATCGGTTTACACCTCCTTTACCTCTAATACTCAGTAAAGTAGGGGAACTTTGCCCAGAGTAAAAGTGTCTCCTCTTTCATGATGAGAGTTGTTTCATACAGATGTTTGGTATTGATCCATCACTGACAGTTTATTTTCCAGCCATGCTGTCTGCATCACCAAACTCCATCATTACTTTATGATGGGATTTTCAGTATGTAGCCTATATATCCTCCCATTAAACCTTCACCCCTCAGCGTTACTCCAGCTATTAGCCCGATCCCTCCTAACTCCAGTCTTCTCCTCCTCGATCCCCCTTTAACCTCACAGCACCTCCTCAGCCCATCACACCTAATCCCCCCGCTATCCATTACACTGTCCTCCTAATCCTCCACCTATCACTACCGTGTATCTCCTAATCCCTCAGCTATCTATTGCAATGTAACCCCCCACCTCCACGGCCGTCCGCCCCCCCGACACCTCAACCCCGACTCTAGTCCTGCTAATTGTGTTCGTTATGTGTGTTCCCGGCCAGAGGCTGGAAAAAAGGCGTGGAGGTGATAATCACAGAGCGACGAGTGATGGAGGCCGACGGACTCTCGGAGCTGAAATTAGAAGATATTCTGCTCGAGAGCGTGAAAATAAAACTGGAATTAAAATATATTCTGACATGTTGTTGAAGCAAAGTTCACATCTTACTCTCAAACTGGGACTAAAAACACGTTTACTCTCAAAGCAGCAGTTAAAGTGTGAGCTGCAGCATGTAGTGGATTCATTGATTAGTTGATCAGCAGAGAATTAACTGTTGTAATTGTTTTAAATCCCATTCAGATGGAATAATTATTTAATCACTGACCAGCGCAGGTAATAGCCTAATATATAATTATGAATAGTTAAAATCACCCCGCCTCCTCTACAGAAATAAATCCAGTCTCAATGAGGCTTTTTGTTATTTTTTAAATGTGAAATATTTTCTGGTTCTGGAGACCAAAAGTAAACGTTGACTTTACAATTGTTACGTAATGTCGTTATAACGCTTGTTACATAACGTTACGTAACAAAATCTGTATGGATGGTTTTAATTTATTTATGCTAGTTATGTTGTTTCTGTTGTTCCGTTGCGTTGTTCCGTTGCGTTGTTCTGTTATGTTGTTCCGTTAGGTTGTTCCCTTTAGATGTTCCATTAGGTTGTACCATTAGGTTGGTCCGTTAAGGTGTTTCGTCAGGTTGTTCCATTAGGTTGTTCCGTTAGGTTGTTCCGTTAGGTTGTTCCATTAGGTTGTTCCGTTAGGTTGTTCCCTTGAGATGTTCCGTTAGGTTGTTCCGTTAGGTTGTTCCCTTTAGATGTTCGGTTAGGTTGTTCGGTTTAGGTTGTTCCCTTTAGATGTTCCGTTAGGTTGTTCCCTCAGGTTGTTCTGTTAGGTTGTTCCGTTAGGTTGTTCCGTTAGGTTGTTCCCTTGAGATGTTCCGTTAGGTTGTTCCGTTAGGTTGTTCTGTTAGGTTGTTCCGTTAGGTTGTTCGGTTAGGTTGTTCCGTTAGGTTGTTCCCTTTAGATGTTCCGTTAGGTTGTTCCGTTAGGTTGTTCTGTTAGGTTGTTCCGTTAGGTTGTTCTGTTAGGTTGTTCCGTTAGGTTGTTCGGTTTAGGTTGTTCCGTTAGGTTGTTCCTTTAGATGTTCCGTTAGGTTGTTCCTCAGGTTGTTCTGTTAGGTTGTTCCGTTAGGTTGTTCCGTTAGGTTGTTCCGTTAGGTTGTTCCCTTGAGATGTTCCGTTAGGTTGTTCCATTGAACACAAATCAAGATTTTTTTCTAAGTAATTTTGTTTCCTAAACCTGTCCAATCGTTTCACAACGTTAACCACGTGGCATTGCGCGTTTCTGATATAAAACGTATTTATGGTTTACAGAAACATCAACATTCAATGTGAGTTTTTTTCTGGTGCGTCAGGTTTATCACAAACACGTCGTAAAACAGGGTTAGTAAACTGTGAAAATGTTATGGTGGTTACTTCTTTTGTTTATATCTGTTACTTATTCAGTCTCTCTGTTAGACTCTAAAACCAGAGTTGGTGATTGTTGGAACAGTGGAAGGGCTAACCAGGGTGGTTTAGATGAGTTTCATTTTGTTTCTGTTGAGTCTGAAGTGTGTTTTACAACGATCAGCGAGGTAAAATTACTGTTTCTGTCGATGGAGTCTGGTGGCTTTAAGGAGAGCATATAACAGCTGTTTCTTTTCACATCTAACTCTGTGAATTAAAGGTTTATTTCAACCAAACCAGAGTTGGTTGAAAGACTAACCTGGATGGTTTTGATGAGTTTTATTTAGTTTCTGTTGAGTTTGAATGTGTGTGTTGATGATCAGTGAGTTAAAGTGACTGTTGTCTGACTGGAGTCTGGTGGCTTTTGTTTTGTACATTCATAAATTGTAATAATTGTCCTAAATCCCTGTTTAATTGTTATATATTCACTTGAACGCGCGTCACATAGCATCACAATGAGTGGGGATTGTTCCCTCTGCAGACAAAGGCTAGATGTTGGTGGTGTCAGTGGGTCTTATGAACTGTGTGAAGGAGGATTTTGTGTCTGGCTCTGCTGAGATCAGCTGGCTTATCAGCAGCTGAAAGGACAAATGGAATAATCCAGAAACCTCGACTGGAAGGTGGCGAAGACACAACGAGGACAGCTGACGGGGACAGCTGACATACGCTTACTAACGTACAGTATGTCTGGACCGTTTTTTGTCTTTCTTGTTTTTGTGTCTCTTACGTTCACTCAGACACGATTACATTTTCCATCTCCTCACACACACACACAGAGTGATGTTGGTGTGTGTTTGATTGATGGTGAAATAAAGGAGTGGAGTGAAACGCTGATGTGACGGTGATAACACTGCAGCTGTCACCAAGATACCAGATCTGCCTCGACTCTAAATCTGACCTCAGAGCTGCTTCTGCACACTGTTGTGTGAGTTGTTGACAGAAATGCTTGAAGTGCTTCTGTGACCACCGACGAAGCTGACGGACAACAACGAACATCGATAAGAAGTGAAAGTCAATAGTTGGTTCCATTGTAACATCAGCAGCCGGCAGCAGAGCTACGCCTCCGCCATTTTGGACTGAAAGAGACGATCAGACGCTAGTAAAAACGTCCTCCTACAAAGAGACGTATAGAAGATAAACTACATTATTTCTATTCTATTGTCAGGCCATGGATGTAGAAGAGGGTCCAACAGACCACAGACCATGTATGTAGAAGAGGGTCCAATAGACCACAGACCATGGATGTAGAAGAGGGTCCAATAGACCACAGACCATGGATGTAGAAGAGGGTCCAATAGACCACAGACCATGAATGTAGAAGAGGGTCCAATAGACCACAGACCATGTATGTAGAAGAGGGTCCAATAGACCACAGACCATGGATGTAGAAGAGGGTCCAACAGACCACAGACCATGTATGTAGAAGAGGGTCCAGTAGACCACTGACCATGGATGTAGAAGAGGGTCCAATAGACCACTGACCATGGATGTAGAAGAGGGTCCAATAGACCACAGACCATGGATGTAGAAGAGGGTCCAATAGACCACAGACCATGGATGTAGAAGAGGGTCCAGTAGACCACAGACCATGGATGTAGAAGAGGGTCCAATAGACCACAGACCATGGATGTAGAAGAGGGTCCAACAGACCACAGACCATGGATGTAGAAGAGGGTCCAACAGACCACAGACCATGGATGTAGAAGAGGGTCCAATAGACCACAGACCATGGATGTAGAAGAGGGTCCAGTAGACCACAGACCATGGATGTAGAAGAGGGTCCAATAGACCACAGACCATGGATGTAGAAGAGGGTCCAACAGACCACAGACCATGGATGTAGAAGAGGGTCCAACAGACCACAGACCATGGATGTAGAAGAGGGTCCAATAGACCACAGACCATGGATGTAGAAGAGGGTCCAGTAGACCACAGACCATGGATGTAGAAGAGGGTCCACTAGACCACAGACCATGGATGTAGAAGAGGGTCCACTAGACCAGCGGTCCCCAACCCCCGGGCCGCGGACCGGTACCGGTCCGTGGGTCATTGGTACCGGGCCGCACAGAAAGAATAAATAACTTACATTATTTCCGTTTTATTTATTATCTGAATCTGAATGATGTTTTATTTTGAAAAATGACCGGATTCTCTCCGTTACATCGTAGTGATACGTTAATAAAGTAGCTGCATTTAAAGCCAAACTGGATTTGTGGGGACGGCGCGTGAACAGAGGCATATTGGACATGTTTCAAACATTAGCGGGGATTTTGGGTGAGACTGAGCCCGAGCCTTCATTCTCCCAGCTGGTGCACGATCACCTGTCTTTGCTTTTAAAAGAGTTCGAGCGCTACTTCCCAACCACAAAAGACCCACGAACTGCCAAGGAATGGATCCGCGACCCATTTGTCAACAAACCAGGAGAATCCAGCATGTCTGTGCAAGAAGAAGATCAGCTGCTGGAGATCGCAAATGACGGCGGCCTTAAAAGTGTGTTCGAGACAACAACTCTGCCGGTGTTCTGGATTAAAGTCTCGGCAGAATACCCTGAGATCGCCACAACAGCACTGAAAACCCTGTTGCCATTTCCGACATCCTATCTGTGTGAAGCGGGGTTTTCTGCAGTGACAGCAACCAAAACTAAATTACGGAGTAGACTGGACATAAGCAACACACTTCGGGTGTCACTGTCTCCTATTACCCCTAGATGGGACCGTCTCGTTGCAGAGAAACAAGCTCAGGGCTCACATTGATTTAGCGTTATGGTGAGTTAATTTTTTCATGCACTTTATATTCGTTTTTGTGGTGTATCTGTATCTTATTTTTGTAGGCATGTTTAAAACGTTACCATAGCGACCAGAGAGCGTTAGGGGGCAGAGAGGATGATACTCATGTTATGTTGTTGGCGCGATGTTAAGAGGACGCTGCTAATAAAGTTGCATATGAGTACACAGTGCATTCACGTTTATTATTATATTTACAATATACCACTGTTTTTATGCCGGTCGTATCATTTTATTTTGTTGTATTTATCCGCCACACCTTGAAGGCCTGTCCGTGAAAATATTGTCTGACGTTAAACCGGTCCTTGGCGCTAAAAAGGTTGGGGACCGCTGCACTAGACCACAGACCATGGATGTAGAAGAGGTTGTGTCCTGGTCTTTTGTCCTGCGTGTTAGTAAATAGCCAACAACTCCATTAAACTCTGTTGATGTCATGCTGCTAGCGCTACTAGCTACTGGCCGATAGCCGGTTGTTTGGGAACAGAGACGTTAATACATCCACAAGTGTACGAAAAATGTCCGACAAATGTCTGAAATAATGTCCGACATGTTTTTTAAAAAAAAGTCCAAAAAATGTCGGAAAAAAAGTTTGAAAAAAACAATTGGAAAAATTTCTGAAAAAAATAAATAAAAAGGTCCGAAAAAGTTTTAAAAAATGTCAGATTTTTTTTTTAAAAAGTCAGAAGAATGTCCTTAAAATGCAAAGCAAGTACTGTATATCTCTTGAATACAGGCTGACAGCATACAGCCCATGGGTGTATTATAAGATAATAAAAGTGATGAATTATAAACAATAATATCCATTATTACAGCCACATACAGCTAGCAGGAAGCTGGCAGAACCCGATATGTCATATGAGCGTGCGGGGCGGTGCGATCCCGTGGGTCTGATGACCAGCTTCATTATGGCGAGGAAAATAACTCTGGATTCAGCTGTTAGTTCTACTTTTAGGACATCATGATTTAAATGATGTTCCTACTGGGAGCTGATTTATATCCTCTGATTTACAGACGTCTCTTTATACATCCACGGACATACACTCACTGGTGTTTACAGTCCAAAATGGCGGCAGCGCTACCGCTAGCTTAGGCTGTAAAAAAAACTCATAAAACATCTTCTGTGTTTGAAGCTGCTGGTTTAAAGGAAACCTTCCTGTGTGTGTGTGTGTGTGTGTGTCTGCAGGCTGAGGGACGAGTGGCTGGTCCGCCTGGAGATCCGAACCAAACACCTGAAGAAACTCACCGACAACGTGAAGAAGGCCAAAGTGGAGCAGTCAGCTGACCAGACATGAGCTCAGACAGACGGCGACGATGACGAAGATAAACTGTGACATCATAATGTTCAGATCAATAAAGTGACGTTTTGGCAAATCTCTGATTCAAACATTAATATTAGTATTTTATTGCTCTGTTAACATTTAAAATCTACACTCTGACTGATGCATACAATTAGACATTCTCTTTCAAAATAAAAGCTCCTTATTTACAACAGAAGCGTGTTATTTTCACAATAAGAGTCCTGTTTGGTCAGTACATGCTGTGGACGGGTAAGATGGAGATGTTCTTGGTCTTCTCCAGCAGCTTCTCTCTCAGAGTCTGTTTCTGGACTTCGTGCCAGATGTATCGCGGGTTTTCTACGGGTGGAGGCAGCCCCGTCCCCGTCCACTCCACCTTCTCCCCGTCCTCATTGCGTTGGACGCGGTCGGGCACCAGCGCCACCAGCGTGTTGAAGCACACGCCGTCCGTCTTCCCGTGCTGCCGGCCGTTGTGCTGCAGGCTGAAGACGCCCAGCGTGTTGACGTCTTGGTCGTAGTACGCCGACGGCATGGCTTCCTGCACCACCATGTTGGCCGCCCACGTCACCGCGTGGGTTTTCAGCGCCGCCGCCGTCGGGAGGTGGAGCACCGGGGCTGCAGGTGATAAAACACAGAGGAGGTTTGTTCATGTTTTCATTCTGAGTCTTCTCCAGAGCAACAGACGCAGAGGCTCATGGGTAATGTAGTACAGACAAAAAGCAAAAAGATTGTCATTGTTTTGTGTTAATTGATTTCCAATAATAAATATATACATACATTTACATAAAGCAGCATATTAGTCCACGCCCATGTTGATAAGAGGATTAAATAGTTGACTATTCTCCCTTTAAGGTTCATTTAGAACAGATACAAATGTGAGATTAATCACGATTAGCTATTTTAATCGACTGACAGCTCTAATTATTTTGGTTTTATCTGGTGAGCAGCCGTCCGGTACCTTTGATGAGCAGGACCCAGATCTGGTCCTCGGCGTTGGTGAAGACCAGGACGAGTCTCTGCACCACGTGACGGCAGCTCAGGTCTACAGGTAACGTGACAGGATGCCAGGGATCCTGACGGTACCTGAAAGCATCACAGCAGCAGCCAGAGTCCATGTTAGTATTCAGCTTCATCAGTTCCATCTCTATGTGTCCAGGACATCTTTAGCCTAGCTTAGCACAAAGACTCAGAGTTTAATGTCGTACTTGAGTCCACAGTCGATGAGACGGAGGATGTCTCGTCCTCTCAGAGGGAGGACGGACTGTCGGTCCCACCAGGAGGCCTGAAGAGACTCCTGATCTGCTGCTGACAGACTCTTTAGACTCCCACCTGACATACACAGACCATGTTTACTTCATTCAAATGATGTAAATAAATAAATAAATACATCATTTTAAAAAATAAATACTGTGTGCTTGACCTCTGACCTGTGACCTTGGCGAGGAAGACGAAGCGGATCCACTGAGGTCCCTGCTCCTGGATCAGCAACAAGGTGATTGGCTCACAGTCAAACCCCGCCTCCTCCTTCACCTGCAGACATAACAGAGCGGTAACCCAGGTAACCGGTAACCCAGGTAACCAGTAACCCAGGTAACCAGGACAGGTGTGTGTGTGTGTGTCTCACCTCTCTCCTCAGCGCCTCCTCCAGGTTCTCGCCCACCTCCACCCGTCCTGCAGGCAGGTACCACTGCTTATAACACTCCTGCTTTGCCTCCTGCACCATCAGCACCTCCTCCTGGTGCACCGCACACACGCACGCACGCACGCACGCACGCACGCACACACACACACACACACACGTTATAGACCCAACGATTAATTGATTGATGAATTAATTAATGGTAATAATGAATGAATGAATGGTGACCTTCTCGTTGAAGATGACGGCGCAGACGATGTAGGTGACGGTCTTCCTCAGAGTCGCCGGTTTGCTCTGCTCCAGGCCCACGTCACACCCGGTGACCTCTGACCCCTGACCGCTCAGCAAACTCTCCACCTGCTCCTCCACCTTCCGCCACGCCTCCTCCGTCACCTCCATGTCTGCTGGTACACACACACACACACACACACACACACACACACACACACGGGAAAATAAATACATTTAACTCCCAGATATCACAAGTTTTATGTTTAACATCTCAAAGTTTTGTATTACATTAAAGTAACAGAAAGCAGACGACAAATGTACTTAATTTAAATCAATTATTTAATTAATTTTAATAATTTATTGTAAATATATAATTAGGTGATTATTACAGGGTTTTTCTTTTGCTTTTGTTTTTATTTGTATTTCAATTTTCTTCCCCAGAACAGTTCATTCCCTGCCATGGGACAAAAAATAACAACAAAATAATAATAATAATAATAAATTACTATTTTAGTTATTATTATTATTATTATTATTATTATTTATGTGTTGTCTTTTAAATGTTATTTCTTTATTTAATTTATTTTAAACAAATATTTATGTAACTTAACGTGATGTAACCACAGAGCTATGACAACAAAAACAAAATAATAATAATAATAATAATAATTTAATGAATCATTTATTATTATAATTGAATATACTTATAATTATATATATTTTTATGATGATTCAAATAATAATAATTATCATTACTATTATTATATTGTCTTTTAAATGTTATTTATTTATTTTATTCTATTTTAAATAAATGTTTATGTAACTTAATGTCATGTCACCACAGTACTATGACAACAAAAAAATTACAAACAACTAAATAATAAGCATAATTTAATGAATAATGTATTTTATTTAATATAATTATAATTATATATGATTACTTTATTATTATTAATAATAATAATAATAATAACGTTACTTCATGCGATGTAACCACAGTATTATGACAAGGTTCGCTCACCTCTTAGACACAATGTATTATTTTGTTGATAACCAGAGATATTAAAAAGACAAATGCCATGATGTCAACAGTATATTAATTTATTTTGTCTTATCTGGTCCCAGTTTTATTTACAGAGCTTTAGTAATAAGCAGATATTAATATTATAATATTAGTTAGTCGTAGTTAAAACTCATTAATGGCAGTTTACTAGACAGAGCTAATAAAGGTCTATTTTATTTTATTTTAAATAAATGTTTGTTACTTAATGTGATTTAACCACAGTGCTATGAAAACAAAAAAGAAAATAATAATAATTTAATTAATAAATTATATATATATATATATATATATATACAATATATATATATATAAAATGATGATGACAATAATAATAATAATAATAATGATAATAATAATAATAATAATTGATATTATATTACTATTATTGTTTTTATCATTATTATTAATTGTCTTTTAAAGACAGAGCTAAATAAAGTCTATTTTTCTATTTTAAATAAATGTTTATGTAACATTACTTCCTGTGATGTTACCACAGTGTTATTACACAGTTATTAACAGATTTGACAATAAATAAATAAATACTAAATTCACTTATTCTTACTGTTGATAAATAGCCAACATGCAGATTAATTAATGAATTAATGACTTATGAGCTCAACTAATTAGCTCCAGTCAGAGGACTTTGAGGAAGCTGAGGATAGATTAGCTTCATGTTGGTAGAAAAATACCTTTTTTTTCCCCTCTTTTACCAAACAACCCAACCGGAAACGATGTTTATCAAAACCTGAATCACAGAAATAAAAGCATGAACCTTTGTGTGCTGAAGAGTGGTGTTAGATCTCCATCCAGTGATCCTCAGCTGACTGCTGCTGCTGCTCTGTTGTGACATCTGACACCTTCAAACGAAACAGGAAGTAAAGATACTCTTCCGGTTCGGGGGGTTTCAAAATAAAAGAGATGTTGAATATACGTATTTTTTTTCCATACTTTATTTCGAAAGTTCAATCCAGTAGTTACACAAACATGTTCAGATGTTTCATTACAAAAAATTCAGCAAATGTATTTCAGAGTATAAAAATAATATAATAATAAAATAAATTATACAACAAATAAAATGTCAGGAAAGGAAAAGATGAATTAAAAGAAAAAAGAAAAAAACAATCTGGGTCTGTTAAACAATAGGAATAAACTTGAAATGTCTAAATAATCTAATATTTTTTGCCAATTTAGAATTTTTTAGTTTTTGAGATGTTTTTAAATCAGTATCTTTAAAAGTATAAAATTCTTTTAAGCCGTATAATTTGTTAATATACGTAACTCCACATTAGGTGCTGACAATGGTGGAGGAAGTAACAACAAAATATACCTAGTACCATTTTGACTAATATTCACTATTTTTTAAAAGAGTATATTTATTGATTTCTAAAGGGTCAAACAATCAAAAATTAAGGAGTTTAGTACATTACAACTTCAACACAGAACACATTCTCCACATAAGGGAACCAAAAACAAAAGAATTAAATAAATTAAATTAAATATATCAATTAATAAATAAAAATATATAAAATATACATATACGCATACACATATATATATATACATACACAAAAAATAAAAAAGGGAGGGACAGAAGGTTAATACAAACATAAATAACAAGGGGGCTCTCTCGTGTGGCTCAAAGGTGTACTGCAGATATAAATCTTAAATACAATATACATATTATGTAAGATATATATATATCTTACATAATATGTACAGGTAATAGACTATCTGGACTAAATCAAACACAATAAAAAGATATATTTTTGGCCTCCACTCTTATAAAATCCCAGAATACATATTTCATACATTTAATTTATTTTGTTTAAATCGAGCGGTGGAAGACCAGTACTCAGTTTTTAAACTTAAACTTTATTTTATTCGTCATATAAATTATATGAAATGTGACCTCTGCATTTAACCCATCCTGAGCATTTAAGAGCAGTGAGCTTAATCTTAACTTAAGTAAAAGTAGTAATACCACAGTGTAGAAATACTCTAAATAGTCTATTAAAAGACCTGCATTCAGAATCTTACTTTAGTAAACGTACAAAAGTATCAGCATCGAAATATATATATACTTAAAGTACCAAAAGTAAATGTACACATTATGCAGAATAATCTATATATTATATTATTATATTATAATTATTGGTGCATTAATGTGTTCATCACTTTAATATTGCAGCTGGTACGTTGGAGCTACTTTTAATTATTTTATATTCTCAACAAAGTCTTCTTTGATCTTAATCTGTAATAATACATTATTATTTATATGTTATTTAATTTAGTTTGTTGTGTTTCTTATCTAAATAAATTGTATTAATCATATTTTGTATAATTAATCTGAATCTGCAAAGTAACTAAAGTTATCAAATAAATGTAGTGCAGTAAAAAGTACATTAAGATGCAGTGGAGTAGAAGTATTAAGTAGCTTTATATAAAATAAAATACAATTACCTAAAAAAAAAAAAAAAGGACTCCGTTAATGTACTTATCACCAGGTGCTAGAAAATGGTTAAATGTACCTATATGCTCTGTGATAATCCATGTTTGCAATAATAATTAATCTTTTTCCAGGGTCCCAAAATCGTTAGCAAAATCAACGTTTTATAAAAATCTGAAATAATCTGAAACCCTCAATAACTTTGTTTATAAATAAATAATAAAAAAAAACGTTGTCGTTGATATAGTTTTGAGGAATGCAAAATCAATATTCCTACTAAAAACTGTAATGTTATGATTTGTTCTGAATAAAGTAAAAAAAACAAAAAAAAACTTCATAATATGAATTGTTCCTAAATGGGTATTTTATTGTGAAGTCTTTTACCGGAAGTTGTAGTGTTTGTAGTCTTCCGGCTTCCTGGTGGTGTTGTAACCAGCACATCCTTGGTGCTAACGTGCAGTGAGGTCAGTCAGAGGCTGTTTACAGCTAACAGAGCTAATCATGAGATATCCTCTTGTATTAGTAACTACCTGGTGATTTACTGACGGAACCAGTTGAACCAGTTGAACCAGCTGAACCGGGTTGAACATGTCTCAGACCACAGCTTCAAACAGGTGAGTTAAGTTAACCTGGTTTAGTTTCAGTTCAGTTTATTTTTGTATCGCATCAAATCACAACAGAAGTTATCTGAAGACGCTTTATCTATAGAGCAGGTCTATGACCGTACACCAGAGTTTAGAGACCCAACAGGATCCACCAAGCGCACTGTTAGTTCAGTTATATCTCCTAGTTTAACATCGACATCAACATTAGCATTAGCATTAGCATTAGCATTAGCATTAGCATTAGCTAGCTTTGTTTCTCCTTCTTATTCTACTGAAACTTTAACAGCTGGCCGTTTAAACTTCATTTTATAAAACATACCATTAAGCAGCTGTAGGTTATCTGATACCACTACTATTACTAGCCTTCTACCACTACTACTACTACTACTACTACTACTATATAACTAATACATAAACTAATACTCTACCTGTATTTATGTCCCACAACTACCACCATATCTACTACTACTACTACTACTAGTACTACTACTACTACTACTACTAGTACTACTACTACTACTACTACTAGTACTACTACTACTACTACTATATAACTAATACATAAACTAATACTCTACCTGTATTTATGTCCCACAACTACCACCATATCTTCTTCTACTACTTTAACTGCCGTAGTACTAATACATATAGTATATTTCCTGCATGAGGCCGTGTGATTCCTGTGTTTTATTGTTGTTCTGTTGTCACTTCATCTAAACTCTGTGTTTTACTTTGACAGTCAGACTTCCTCTGCATCAGTTCAACACCTGAACACATCAGACGACTTCTCAGCCAATCGTTAGAGGAGCTGCAGCCGGAGACACTCCAGTCCTTCCAGCTTCCTGTTGACCCGGTTCTGGTTCTGGTTCTGTTGAGTTAGTCCGATGGCGCGGTACAGTAAGCTGCAGAAGCAGGTCCTGGCTCTGTACCGGCAGTTCCTTCGGGCCGGTCAGGACAAGCCGGGCTTCATCCCACGAATCCGAGACGAGTTCCGAGAGAACTCTCGCATCAAGAAGACGGACGTGATGCACATCGAGTATCTGTTCCGGCGAGGACAGAGACAGCTGGAGCAGCTGAGGGACGTCAACACCAAACAGCTGGGCTCCTTCTCCAAACCTGCAGAGAAGAGCTGACCTCTGAACTCTGACCACTACCACGTCACGTGACCCTGACTGACAACGACAAACACCTCTCAGAGACTTTGGTTACGACCGAACTGATGCTGCATTCAGGCCCAGTGGGGAAACTAATGCTCAGTGATGGAAGGAAACATGAAATACATTTATTGATGTTAAATATGTAAAATGTTCTCTGACTATTTAAACTAAAATTAAACTTTCTTTGCCTTCTGATAATTATAATAAACTGATTGATGTGAAAAAGATCCATATTGCAGTAATTATCATTCGTTTGGGTGCAAGTAACTAAGTACATTTACTCAAGTTCTGTACTTAACTACAATTTTTGGGTAATTTAACTTAGTATTTTGGTTTTATGATGCTACTTTCTACTTCTACTCCACTGAAACTCAGAGGTAAATAATGCACTTTTGACTGCACTACATTTGTTAAATAACTTAAGTTACTTCACAGATACAGATTTTACAAAATAATATATGATAAATTATTAAATACAGATTAAACTATTCAACAGTATATGAAGGAGTTAAAATTGGACCTGCTCTATATGAAAGGTGTCTTGAAATAACCTATGTTATGATGTGATGCTATATAAAAATTGAATTGAATTGAATTGAATTGAACATATAAAAGCCGAAATAAATAAATAAATAAATAGGGAAATTAATAAAAACAAATAATTTTAAACAGAAAAGAATACATTGGGATATAATAATAATGAATATAATTGAATACAAAATAAGTAATTTGTCTAATAAATAAATGTTATTTATTTTTCTATTTCTGTGCATAGTTATTTATTTTTCAATTAACCTGCACATTTATTTGATGATGGAGGCTTTTATTTCTTTATTATTTCTTTATTTATTCATATTTTTATTTCTTTATTTATTATAATGGCAGCTTTATTGTTCCACACACCTCCACCAGCTGTAACATGGAAATGCTGCTTATGTGTTAAAATATCAGTAATAATATTCCAATAATATGATGAGATATATGTGTATATATATATGTGTATATATATATGTGTATATATATATGTGTATATATATATATATATACTCTCGGAAAGGGACCATTCTGCCCAGCAAGCACTTTTTTTTAGTACATTTCACTGTTTATGCTTTTGTACTGAAGTGAAATCTTGTATGCAGGACTTTTACTTGTAAAGTATTTTTACAGAGCAGTATTACTGCTTTTACCTCAGTAAAACTCTTCCACCACTGGTTTTACTGCAGTACATGCAGTTCGTGTTGTGGCCGCCGGGTGGCAGCAGAGAGTCTGACTCACACACTGACACCAACGAAGAAGAAGTTGTGTAAACAGGAAGTGAGATATTTTCCATCCTCTCGTCGACAGAATAATAATAATCATCTTTTGGTTTATTTTTCTGTACAAATAGTGATTTTAGCTTCTGTTATCGGCTACAGGGGGATTTATAAGGGTTTATTTTTATTATAACTGTCCCCTGTTTAGTGTTTTAGTCGTTAATTGGTCTGTTTGTCCGTCATGAACTCAGGAGAGATGAGCAACGCTCAGTTATTACAGCAGGTGAGACACAAAACACACACTGATCTGTCTGTTACATTCACATTCACTCACTACTAACGTCTGTTACATTCACATTCACTCAGTACTAAAGTCTGTTACATTCACTCAGTACTAACGTCTGTTACATTCACATTCACTCACTACTAACGTCTGTTACATTCACATTCACTCACTACTAAAGTCTGTTACATTCACATTCACTCAGTACTAACGTCTGTTACATTCACATTCACTCACTACTAACGTCTGTTACATTCACATTCACTCACTACTAAAGTCTGTTACATTCACATTCACTCACTACTAAAGTCTGTTACATTCACATTCACTCACTACTAAAGTCTGTTACATTCACATTCACTCACTACTAAAGTCTGTTACATTCACATTCACTCACTACTAACGTCTGTTACATTCACTCACTACTAACGTCTGTTACATTCACATTCACTCACTACTAAAGTCTGTTACATTCACATTCACTCACTACTAAAGTCTGTTACATTCACATTCACTCACTACTAACGTCTGTTACATTCACATTCACTCACTACTAACGTCTGTTACATTCACATTCACTCAGTACTAAAGTCTGTTACATTCACTCAGTACTAACGTCTGTTACATTCACATTCACTCACTACTAACGTCTGTTACATTCACATTCACTCACTACTAAAGTCTGTTACATTCACATTCACTCAGTACTAACGTCTGTTACATTCACATTCACTCACTACTAACGTCTGTTACATTCACATTCACTCACTACTAAAGTCTGTTACATTCACATTCACTCACTACTAACGTCTGTTACATTCACATTCACTCACTACTAACGTCTGTTACATTCACATTCACTCACTACTAAAGTCTGTTACATTCACATTCACTCACTACTAAAGTCTGTTACATTCACATTCACTCACTACTAAAGTCTGTTACATTCACATTCACTCACTACTAACGTCTGTTACATTCACTCACTACTAACGTCTGTTACATTCACATTCACTCACTACTAAAGTCTGTTACATTCACATTCACTCACTACTAAAGTCTGTTACATTCACATTCACTCACTACTAACGTCTGTTACATTCACATTCACTCACTACTAACGTCTGTTACATTCACATTCACTCACTACTAAAGTCTGTTACATTCACATTCACTCACTACTAAAGTCTGTTACATTCACATTCACTCACTACTAAAGTCTGTTACATTCACATTCACTCACTACTAACGTCTGTTACATTCACTCACTACTAACGTCTGTTACATTCACATTCACTCACTACTAACGTCTGTTACATTCACATTCACTCACTACTAACGTCTGTTACATTCACATTCACTCAGTACTAAAGTCTGTTACATTCACATTCACTCACTACTAAAGTCTGTTACATTCACATTCACTCACTACTAACGTCTGTTACATTCACATTCACTCAGTACTAACGTCTGTTACATTCACATTCACTCACTACTAAAGTCTGTTACATTCACATTCACTCACTACTAAAGTCTGTTACATTCACATTCACTCACTACTAACGTCTGTTACATTCACATTCACTCAGTACTAACGTCTGTTACATTCACATTCACTCACTACTAACGTCTGTTACATTCACATTCACTCACTACTAACGTCTGTTACATTCACATTCACTCACTACTAACGTCTGTTACATTCACATTCACTCACTACTAACGTCTGTTACATTCACATTCACTCAGTACTAAAGTCTGTTACATTCACATTCACTCAGTACTAACGTCTGTTACATTCACATTCACTCACTACTAAAGTCTGTTACATTCACATTCACTCAGTACTAAAGTCTGTTACATTCACATTCACTCACTACTAACGTCTGTTACATTCACATTCACTCAGTACTAACGTCTGTTACATTCACATTCACTCACTTACTAACGTCTGTTACATTCACATTCACTCACTACTAACGTCTGTTACATTCACATTCACTCACTACTAACGTCTGTTACATTCACTCAGTACTAACGTCTGTTACATTCACATTCACTCACTACTAACGTCTGTTACATTCACATTCACTCACTACTAACGTCTGTTACATTCACATTCACTCAGTACTAACGTCTGTTACATTCACATTCACTCACTACTAACGTCTGTTACATTCACATTCACTCAGTACTAACGTCTGTTACATTCACATTCACTCACTACTAACGTCTGTTACATTCACTCACTACTAACGTCTGTTACATTCACATTCACTCACTACTAACGTCTGTTACATTCACTCACTACTAACGTCTGTTACATTCACATTCACTCACTACTAACGTCTGTTACATTCACTCACTACTAACGTCTGTTACATTCACATTCACTCACTACTAACGTCTGTTACATTCACATTCACTCACTACTAACGTCTGTTACATTCACATTCACTCAGTACTAAAGTCTGTTACATTCACATTCACTCAGTACTAACGTCTGTTACATTCACATTCACTCACTACTAAAGTCTGTTACATTCACATTCACTCACTACTAAAGTCTGTTACATTCACATTCACTCACTACTAACGTCTGTTACATTCACTCACTACTAACGTCTGTTACATTCACATTCACTCACTACTAACGTCTGTTACATTCACTCACTACTAACGTCTGTTACATTCACATTCACTCACTACTAACGTCTGTTACATTCACATTCACTCAGTACTAAAGTCTGTTACATTCACATTCACTCAGTACTAACGTCTGTTACATTCACATTCACTCACTACTAAAGTCTGTTACATTCACATTCACTCACTACTAAAGTCTGTTACATTCACATTCACTCACTACTAACGTCTGTTACATTCACATTCACTCAGTACTAACGTCTGTTACATTCACATTCACTCACTACTAAAGTCTGTTACATTCACATTCACTCACTACTAACGTCTGTTACATTCACATTCACTCACTACTAACGTCTGTTACATTCACATTCACTCAGTACTAACGTCTGTTACATTCACATTCACTCACTACTAACGTCTGTTACATTCACATTCACTCACTACTAACGTCTGTTACATTCACATTCACTCACTACTAACGTCTGTTACATTCACATTCACTCACTACTAACGTCTGTTACATTCACATTCACTCACTACTAACGTCTGTTACATTCACATTCACTCAGTACTAAAGTCTGTTACATTCACATTCACTCAGTACTAACGTCTGTTACATTCACATTCACTCACTACTAAAGTCTGTTACATTCACATTCACTCAGTACTAACGTCTGTTACATTCACATTCACTCACTACTAACGTCTGTTACATTCACATTCACTCAGTACTAACGTCCTGTTACATCTCACATTCACTCACTACTAACGTCTGTTACACTTCAACATTCACTCACTACTAACGTCTGTTACGTTCACATTCACTCACTACTAACGTCCTGTTACATTCACATTCACTCACTACTAACGTCTGTTACATTCACTCAGTACTAACGGTCTGTTACCATTCACATTCACTCAGTACTAACGTCTGTTACATTCACATTCACTCACTACTAACGTCTGTTACATTCACATTCACTCAGTACTAACGTCCTGTTACATTCACATTCACTCAGTACTAACCGTCTGTTACATTCACATTCACTCACTACTAACGTTCTGTTACATTCACATTCACTCAGTACTAACGTCTGTTACATTCACATTCACTCACTACTAACGTCTGTTACATTCACTCACTACTAACGTTCTGTTACATTCACATTCACTCACTACTAACGTCCTGTTACATTCACTCACTTACTAACGTCTGTTACATTCACATTTCACTCACTACTAACGGTCTGTTACATTCACATTCACTCACTACTAACGTTCTGTTACATTCACATTCACTCAGTACTAAAGTCTGTTACATTCACATTCACTCAGTACTAACGTCTGTTACATTCACATTCACTCACTACTAACGTCTGTTACATTCACATTCACTCAGTACTAACGTCTGTTACATTCACATTCACTCACTACTAAAGTCTGTTACATTCACATTCACTCACTACTAAAGTCTGTTACATTCACATTCACTCACTACTAACGTCTGTTACATTCACATTCACTCAGTACTAAACGTCTGTTACATTCACATTCACTCACTACTAACGTCTGTTACATTCACATTCACTCACTACTAACGTCTGTTACATTCACATTCACTCACTACTAACGTCTGTTACATTCACATTCACTCACTACTAACGTCCTGTTACATTCACCATTCACTCACTACTAACGTCTGTTACATTCACATTCACTCACTACTAACGTCCTGTTACATTCACATTCACTCAGTACTAAAGTCTGTTACATTCACATTCACCTCAGTACTAACGTCTGTTACATTCACATTCACTCACTACTAAAGTCTGTTACATTCACATTCACTCAGTACTAAAGTCTGTTACATTCACATTCACTCACTACTAACGTCTGTTACATTCACATTCACTCACTACTAACGTCTGTTACATTCACATTCACTCACTACTAACGTCTGTTACATTCACATTCACTCACTACTAACGTCTGTTACATTCACTCAGTACTAACGTCTGTTACATTCACATTCACTCAGTACTAACGTCTGTTACATTCACATTCACTCACTACTAACGTCTGTTACATTCACATTCACTCAGTACTAACGTCTGTTACATTCACATTCACTCAGTACTAACGTCTGTTACATTCACATTCACTCACTACTAACGTCTGTTACATTCACATTCACTCAGTACTAACGTCTGTTACATTCACATTCACTCACTACTAACGTCTGTTACATTCACATTCACTCAGTACTAACGTCTGTTACATTCACATTCACTCACTACTAACGTCTGTTACATTCACTCAGTACTAACGTCTGTTACATTCACATTCACTCACTACTAACGTCTGTTACATTCACATTCACTCACTACTAACGTCTGTTACATTCACTCAGTACTAACGTCTGTTACATTCACATTCACTCACTACTAACGTCTGTTACATTCACATTCACTCACTACTAACGTCTGTTACATTCACATTCACTCAGTACTAACGTCTGTTACATTCACATTCACTCACTACTAACGTCTGTTACATTCACATTCACTCACTACTAACGTCTGTTACATTCACATTCACTCAGTACTAACGTCTGTTACATTCACTCAGTACTAACGTCTGTTACATTCACATTCACTCAGTACTAAAGTCTGTTACATTCACATTCACTCACTACTAACGTCTGTTACATTCACTCACTACTAACGTCTGTTACATTCACATTCACTCACTACTAACGTCTGTTACATTCACATTCACTCACTACTAACGTCTGTTACATTCACATTCACTCAGTAATAAAGTCTGTTACATTCACATTCACTCACTACTAACGTCTGTTACATTCACATTCACTCACTACTAAAGTCTGTTACATTCACATTCACTCACTACTAACGTCTGTTACATTCACATTCACTCACTACTAACGTCTGTTACATTCACATTCACTCACTACTAACGTCTGTTACATTCACATTCACTCAGTAATAAAGTCTGTTACATTCACATTCACTCACTACTAACGTCTGTTACATTCACATTCACTCACTACTAAAGTCTGTTACATTCACATTCACTCACTACTAAAGTCTGTTACATTCACTCACTACTAACGTCTGTTACATTCACATTCACTCACTACTAAAGTATTAACATCAATATATACTGAAAGAACCCAAAGTAAAAGTAATCATTATATATTAATGTGTCAGCTGATAAAGGTGGAGCTGCTTTTACTGACTTTATATACTGCTGGTAGTTTAATCTAGAATAATACATAATTTATTATTATATACTACTGCTAGTTTAATCTACAATAATACATAATTTATTATTATATACTACTGCTAGTTTAATCTACAATAATACATAATTTATTATTATATACTACTGCTAGTTTAATCTACAATAATACATAATTTATTATTATATACTGCTTGTAGTTTAATCTATAATAATACATAATTTATTATTATATACTGCGTGTAGTTTAATCTATAATAACACATAATTTATTATTATATACTGCTGGTAGTTTAATCTATAATAATACATCATTTATTAGTTCATTATATTTTGTTTTAATAATCTGAATGTGTAAAGTAACTAAAGCTGATAAATGTAGTGCAGTAAAAATGGTTTACTTCCCTCTGAGATTTAGTGGAGGAGAAGTATAAAGTATATTAAGATGGTATAAATACTCAACTAATCCCAAAATTGTACCTAAGTACAGTACTTGAGTAAATATACGTAGTTACTTTCCACAACTGCAAATAACAATATTTTGTAAAGTGATTTTTTCTAAAACAGAATATGTATGAATTGTGTAAAATGTGTATTCTGGTACTTTTTTTAAGAGTAGAGACCAAAAAATATTAGTTTTATTTTGTTTAATTTTATCCAGATATTATATTTAGACAGTTTAGTGAAAATCAGTCAAAATGGATTTCTCAGATTAAAAAATGTGGATTATTAAGAATATCAGTGGTGAAAAGTAACTAAGTACATTTACTGATTAATAATAATAATAATAATAAATATTTTTATTTATGGGCGCCTTTCAAAACACTCAAGGTCACCTTACAAAGCAGAGTAAAAAATGAATAACAATGTAACAATAAATAATCAAATTAACAAAACAAATTTACAGTGTATAAAATCATTATGTACAGAAGATTCGTGGGACCAGATAGATAATGGTCAAAGTAAATATGCCAGTTTAAAGAAATGTGTTTTGAGATGAGATTTAAAGTGGGGAGAGAGTCTTAAGTACTCCACTACATTTATCTGACAGCTTTAGTCACTTTACAGATTCTGATTATTAAAACAAAATATAAAACTGTCAGATAAATGTAGTGCAGTAAAAAGTACAATATTTCCCTCTGAGATGTAGAAAGTAACATAAAATGGTATATATATACTCAACTAACCCCAAAATTGTACTTGAGTACAGTACAGTAAGTACAGCACTTGAGTAAATGTACGTAGTTACTTTCCACAACTGCAAATAAGAATAGTAATAAGAAATAATAAGAAGTAATACACCTACTATGGATGAGTAGTACCTCATACAACCCCACTGAGAAACACCTGAACTATCCTATTTTTAATTGTAAATGTGAAACCACCATAAAGATCATTTTTAAAACTTCTCCCTCCCTCCTGCAGATGGCGCTGCTGCGCTGGCTGACCTCTCAGACCGACGAGGACCGGACGATTTTGGCGGCAGTGATGGGTGTCCAGGTCGGCAGAGAGCTGCTGAACCGCTTCACCGGCCAGGACAAAGTGGACGCTTACAAGGTTACCTGTCTCTGCTTTAAATACACAGATTTGATCAGTTTAGAAGCAAAGAGACAACACCTTTTTTGATAACAGCTGCTAGATAGCGCTGTGGTAGCGCTGCCGCCATTTTGGACTGAAGACGCCAATGAGTCTATGTCCATGGATGTATAAAGAAATGTCTGTAAATCAGAGGTTGCAGCGGTAGACCAGCAACTGCCCTGTTCTGAGAGGGAAAATTACTGTTTTTATGAATGGTGTCTGGTGGCTTTGAAGATACAAAGGCTTCAGTTCCCCGTCAGAAAGGGCTGTCTGACAGCGAGGTAATTCGGTGAAAATATTATAAATATAGCGTACACGTAAACTACTAAAATCGTTTTTTCTTCTGCTCCCGTCCACAGCCGCTTCATCTCGCCGTCAGACAGCCCTTTCTGACGGGGGACTGAAGCTGTTATATCGCTCTCTTCAAAGCCACCAGACTCCATTCATAAAAACATGAATTTTACCTCTCACAACGCGGGAGTATACTGTACATACAACCCCACTTCAATAATCTGAACTAACCCTTTCAGCTAACGTTGACTCAGCTAGTGCTATCGTTCATATATATATTCATATATAACATAACCTTATTAATTAGCTCACTATGCTAACCTAGTTTTCTGCTAACGGCATGAATGGACGTTTAGTCAGTTTAATAAACAAGTGTAACACTGACTGTATTTCTATTTTAACTTGTACTTCATTTATTTTGTGTGTGTTTCCTCAGAGAGAGTGCATCCTGAGCATCTCAGAGTTTGTCCGTCAGAACCCGCGAGCCTCGCAGGCTGCCATCAACACCCACGTGGAGAAAAGCGTTCTGGTTTTCGCGGCTCAAGTCAAAGCTCTGGAGACGGCGCCGATGTTCTGAATGAACGGCTCTGTGATGTGAAAACCTCAACAATGTGGGCACATTTTATATCTTTAGATCTGAAACTATGCTAATTAAAACACTTTATTTTATATTTTACAGTATATTTGTGTAATTATTTTGTTTATGTTCTTAACTGATTAATTAATTGTATCAAACGTTTATCAACACTTTCCATTCAGAGAGGAAGAACTGAGACAGCTTTAATTTGGAAAAGTTGTAAATTTCACTTAAAAAATACCTTGAAAATGTCTTTGAAAATGTTTTTGAAAATGTTTTCATGAGGTTGAAACTCTGTGTGTCATTGCCTTAATAAAGCTGTGTGGTGATCTGAACCTCGATGACTCTTCATAATGAAAGCTTCTGTAAACACATATGGAGTTACTTTTGTGTATTTATTAATCAAGCAACTTAAAAGGTTTGAGAGCAAAACAGTTGGCATGCAATCAAAAAATGTGTTATTGTTAATTATAAATGTATAAATGCGATTCCAAGAGTTTTATTGTTTCAACATTGCACCCTGTTTGGCTCACTTCTCTAGAAGCCGTGAACCGATTGTAATTTTCTAGCAGCTTTTTTAGATGTTCAATGATCCATTTATTAGTGGCATATTCACTGGAGAAGTTGACATTTTTTTATTATTATTTTTTTAACTTTGTATATGTACCCCTGGTATGGGCAGGGACTTTTTCTTAATATTTTTATTTTTATTTTTATTTATTTTTATTATTTTTTTATTATTATTATTTTTAACTTTGTATATGTACTCCTGGTATGGGCAGGGACTTCTTCTTAATATTTTTATTTTTTAATTTTTTAATTTTTTTATTTCTTTATTATTATTATTTTTTTACTTTGTATATGTACCCCTGGTATTGGCGGGGACTTTTTCTTAATATTTTTATTTTTATTTTTTTATTTTTATTTATTTATTTATTTTTTATCATTATTTTTTTTTACTTTGTATATATGCCCCTGGTATGGACAGTTTTGATATATACATGCTGTTAATTTGCCTAATGTAATTGATGTAATGTTTCTAGTAGTTCTCAGTCTGTCCGCTGGGTGTCGCTGCTGCGCTCTCTCTCTGCGCTGCTGAAATGCCCGGATGTTATTGTGGCTAGCTCTTTCAGCTAACTAGCTAGCCGCTGCGACGCCGCTCGCCTGCTGCCTTCCGCCGCTTCCCATCGGGACATCCGACCCTCCAGGCCGGTTACACTCTGGTTCCTAACGGTGGTCACTCGACGTCGGTAGTTTATCATGATAGAAGTTGACCGAACTGATTGATTTTCTAACCGATTTGGCGGGACTGGATCCGGTTAACAACACGACGAGCTAACGGCTAACAGAGCGGCTAGCGCGGGAGCTAAAAGAGCTAACAGAGAGCTAACAGGCTAACAGCTAACAGAGGCTAACAGGCTAACAGGGCTAGCTCGGCTGCTCGGCGTCATGGAGGACAAATCGTTCACTAAAGAGTTGGACCAGTGGATTGAACAGCTCAATGAGTGCAAGCAGCTCTCGGAGAACCAGGTCCGGACCCTCTGCGAGAAGGTGAGTCGGTTCCAGGTGTTTTACAGCTGTTTTAAAGGTGTTTATCAGGTGTTTTATTGGGATTCAGTGCGGCCTAGATTGCGAAAGCGACTCCGACTAATCTCTGGACTAGACGTCTCGCCCAGGCGGCTGTTAGTCGCTCAGTCATCCTGACACTTTATTAATATATTACATCTCTGTAACAACCACATTTTATTTCACACTCAACACTCTGGCTCCACGCACCGTCAGACCCGTTAAAGGTGTATTAACGTGGCCGGTTATTCGGTCTTTAACCGTCGTCTCGGTTCAGACAGGCCGCATCTTTTACTCCATCAACCAGCAGATAGACGGAGCCCGTTTTACTGCCTGTTCACTACATCATGACTACATCCTGCTCACAGATCAGGACTCGGTTAATGTTTGGTTTTTAGGAGTTTTATGTTCTTGTTTTCATATGCAAAGTGAACGTGTATTTATTAATTAAAGTGTTTAGTTGTGATTGGCACCGCGCCCTGTCTTTATCGATCAACCGGTTCATTACATGAACCTGACAAGCCTCTTTCACACGTCACTTCAGGGCTGTTGCACCATAAAGATAACCTTAACCCTTCCTTTACCCATCCTTTACCTTAACCGATCCTTAACCCAACCTTAACCAATCCTTAACCCATCCACCATAAAGATAACCTTAACCCATCCTTAAAGATAACCGTCCTTAACCCATCCTTAAAGATAACCGTCCTCAACCCATCCTTTACCCATCCTTAACCCAGCCTTTACCCATCCTTAACCCATCCTTAAAGATAACCTTCCTTAACCCTTCCTTAATCCTTCCTTAACCCTTCCTCAACCCATCCTCAACTCAGCCTTAACCCATCATTTACCCATCCTTTACCCATCCTCAACCCATCCTTAACCCATCCACCATAAAGATAACCCATCCTTAACCCATCCACCATAAAGATAACCCATCCCCAACCCAGCCTTAACCCATCCTTAACCCATCCACCATAAAGATAACCCATCCTTAACCCATCCATAACCCATCCATAATCCATCCACCATAAAGATAACCCATCCTTAACCCATCCTTAACCCATCCACCATAAAGATAACCCATCCTTAACCCATCCATAATCCATCCACCATAAAGATAACCCATCCTTAACCTATTCTTAGCCCATCCTTAGCCCATCCACAGTAAATATAACCCATCCTTAACCCATCCTTAACCCTTCCTTTACCCATCCTTACCCCATCCCTAACCCTTCCCTAACCCATCCATAACCCATCCTTAACACATCCGGTCACTTGTAACTCACCATCGACCTTTATAATGTTGTTAAAACACATTATATAGCAGTCGATTTAAATCATATTACTGACACGCTGCAGGTTGTTATCTCCTGACTGTGTAGAGGAATATTTCTGGTTCGTTGTGAGTTAAATGAATGAAAGAATAATACTCTAAACCTTAGTTTCTTTTTAGTTAATCATTGAAACTGTCAGCTGAGTTGTTTTTAGGGTCAACAAGCCAATAAAGCAATAAGGGATGTGGAAGATAATAAAGGTACCAGCTCGTATAACAGGCCTGCAAACAATTACTTCCACTATTCAATTAAATGTTTAAAAATAACAATAAATGCTCATCCCAAAGTGATGTCTTTAAACTGCTGCAACTATTAGTCGGTTAATCAATTAGTCATCAATAGAAAAGTAATCTGCTGCAACTATTTTGATAATCAATTCGTGTTTGTAATAATTTTTTAAGCTGAAATTTCAACTATTTGCTGGTTAGAGCCTCCAGCTGTGATGATTTTATCGATTAATTGAGAAAATAAACAGAAATCTCAAAAAAAAAAAAAAAACAGAAAAGTATCTGCTGCAACTATTTTGATTATAGATTAATTGTTTTAGTAATTTTTCAAGCTTAAATATCCAAACATTTGCTCGTTAAAGTTTCTCAGATGTAATTATTTGCTGCTTTACTTTGTGATATCTGATTATAAACTGAATATTTTTGGCACCTTTCACTATTTTCTGTCATTTTATAGACAAAATGTGTTATCGATTAATTGAGAAAATAAACTTTACTGATTAATCAACACTGAAAATAATTGTTATTGCAGCCCTACTGTATTCAAAGATGTATTGATATCTTGCACTTTGTTGGGCGGTAACATTTGATCACCTTTTGTATTTTAATAAAGAAAACTGATTAATATTGAACATCTACAGCACTTATAAAGCTCTGACATACGTCTTAAAACTCAAATAGCTGAAATAACAGCGACACAAACTCACTGTTGTCACGATTATTCAGTTAGTCGTTCAGCAGGAAAATGAGTACATCCTCCTCAAACGGGAGGTTTTCCTGCTTTTATCATTTTTATAAAATATTGTACATTAAATATCATTGTGTTTTCGACTGTTGGGCGAACAAAAAAGGTAATTTGAAGACGTCACCTTGGACTCTGGGAACATAACTCTATTGTTTTTAGACATTTTATAAACTAAACGATTGATAAATAAGTCCGACCGTTTAGAGAAACCCGGTAGAACAGAAGCTAACCTGCACATTTCCTGTTAAGCACAGTTTTCAGCCATCAACGCTTTGCTTTTATATCCGTGACCGAGTCATTTTAAACGCTACGGTGTCCTGTGAGGTCAACGCAGCCTTCAACACCTCAAAATAACCCGTCGGTCTGTCACTGTTGCTAAACGTGGATGCATATGACATGAGTTACTGTTCGTGTGTCTGTCTGAGAGAGTTTTATATAACCTTCTGTATGTAAAACGTATTAAAACGGTCACCAATTAAATAAGTAATCTGTGTGTTTGTTTCCTCTCCAGGCCAAGGAGATTCTGACCAAGGAGTCCAACGTTCAGGAGGTGAGATTTCACACGATGCCTGAGAAAAATCAAACTATTACCGATTGATTTCCTGTACGACACGTCTGTCAGATACTGGGCGACATGCCGGCCTTCAGAGGACACAGTTCATCTCATTATAGAGCTGGACGGCTCATATTAACAGGATCGTTAAACATCTAAATGAAGATGAGAAATGCAAAATGTGGTGCTTTTGCTGAACCAATTGGTTAAGTAAATTATATAATTGGATGAAAATTGATCGAAGGAGATTTTGGTTGTAAATTAATAATGTAAGTTAATTTACATGTAAAATTCCTGACAGGAAGTGCAGTAAATTGAACCAGTTTCTGTATTTTGTCCGGCCAGTCAAACGGTTTCAAAAACTCCCGGGTGAAGACATGCTCCATTACTAATCTGTTGGTCCATATCATAAGTTGTAGCCGTTGTAGAATGGATTATTAATCATTTAATTTGATAATATAATCAGTACATAATTTGATTTGTTAGTTCTGGTTTTTACTGATAAACCACAAAAGCAAAATGGTAGAAAAAGTCAACTTTTAAATATGAGGAAACACCACAAAGTGTTGTAATGTGGAATCTGTACAGACAAGTTTTATCTTCCTTCTATCTTTACTGTAACAGGAAATATAAATTCAGTAAACTCCACCAGGAACTGGTATAATAAGTAGTAAATCAACAGTTCCTCACCTTTTTGGCCTGTAAACCCTTTAAACAAATGGCATGCATCCCAAAGTTTAACCTTTCATTGGCGGAGTCTTGGGCTGCATTCACCTCAGATCCAGCGGTGCAGTGAAAACGCAAGTCTGAAACTGAACCGCTAGAACCTAAAAATCACAAAATAAATTGGTGACATTCAAATTACTTTTCGATTGCGTTAACTTTGACTGGTAGAAACCGAATGAACTTTTGGAGATATGCAACCCGACGTCACGCTGCGGTGGCCAATCATGTAACCGGCGATCCAGAGCGGTATAACTCAGCCACGAGGGAACAAAAGGCGTTCATCGTTACAGTTAATGGGCCATAAAAGTGACTCTAACACACCGTCTGATCTGGTGTGAATGCAGCTTTAGAAACGAATCAAAGTACATAAGAAACCCCAATAACAACAAGCAGAGACACATCAGAAACAGGACGACAGACTATTCAGACTGCTGGAAGGTTTCCAGACGGCGTCAGAGAGGGAACTGGAATATAAATGTTTCAGAGTAGGAAGTGACATTAATCTCTGGAACAAATAAACACACATACATGAAGATAAAAGTTGTTTCTAAATGAGACTTCTGAAGAAACCAAACAATATTTATACAGTATAGCCATGAATGGAAGTTATTCTGTTTATAATATAAGTCTTTATAATATTTAACAAGAAAACCAAATGTATGTGGAAGCTGACTCTCTGTGTTGTTCCCTCTGGTGTGCTCGGAACAGAACATGAACAATATCACACCTTGTTTACACTGTAAACTGAGTCTCTGCTGATCTGCAGGCGCTCTCACACTTTACTGTCTTTATTTAGAAACAGAAATCTGCCTGCTAACATATAAAAGCATAATATTAATTATATCCTTTTAATAAACATTGAAAAACACCTATTACTCGCAGTAGGTCACAGTTTGAGGTTAGTTTTCCCAAATGCAGCTCAATGATGTTTTTATTTCTACTTTGTTCATCAGTCGTGTTAAAGTTCTTCATCGCTAACAAGAAAATGGAAAGTCATTCGAGGAAATAGCTCTGTGATTGAAAGAGTCACTGAACAAAGTGCCTGTTTATTCAGAATATTAATAGTGTTGATGAGGAAGTTCGCACTCAACCGTTTTTTATCAATTACACTTTTTCAACAAACAAAATCTGGATCCGTCTTAGTGTTCAGGTGTTTTTATAATTTGAATTATTTTACCATGTAATTGGATGTGGTTATAGGTCCTAACTCCTTGCTAGGGATGTTTGTTTTCAGTAAAAATATCAAATGATCAATTATATCAACTCATAATCACTTTTTACATTAGGAAACACTTTTGGCACCAAAAAAATCTGTTTTTTATTGTGACAAAGACGTTCTGAGACGGGTTATTTTATAATTAAACAACACACTTTATCATCAGAGGTGACGGTAACAGAAAATGTAATATCAAAGTAGATTCTAACAGCTTGTCATCAGCTGCATGTGTCAACCATTTCCACAAAAGATTGATGTTTTATTGAAATTATTTTTAGAGTCCTGAGAACCCAAAGAAGTAAAACCACTGTCATTTATAAGAAAATAAAAAAGATGAGGAACAAAAGTAGAATTGTGTAGCATAAATGTTTTTTCTGCTTTCCTCTTCGTAAAATCATCTCATCGCTCTTGTAGTTGTAATAACTATAAATACAAATATTACAAAATATACTAATGTTTGAGCGTGAAAGTTAATTCTTTACATTTAAAATGGTAGTTTGACCAAAAGCACTTAACTCAGGGTTCACTTACTAGTTTTTACCAGAGCTTTCAATAGTCAAGTGGACCTTGAATTATGAGTTTTTTAAAGAACAGTAATGCTTACATAAGAAAAAAGGAAGTAGAATTTACATAAAAATAGAGCATGTAAACTGTTGACATACTTGACGTACAAGATGGATAATATTGATCTGCCAGTACTGCTGAGAGGATTTAATCAATTCAGTACATGTTTAATAGAAAAAGCTGAAAGAGAAAAGCTCGTAAGTGAACCTTAAGTTTAGAATATTTTTATCACAGATTTGTTTCATAAAGTTGAAAATGAACATCAAATATAAAACTATAGGAAGTGGAAAAGAAGGTGTTTGTTAATCTGTGCAGGGAAACCAAAGGAATCATTGTACTGTTGCTGCTGAACTGCCGGTGACTCGTTGACGTTGTTTCCTGTTCCTGCTCAGGTGCGATGCCCGGTGACGGTGTGCGGCGACGTCCACGGTCAGTTCCACGACCTGATGGAGTTGTTTAAGATCGGAGGCAAGTCTCCCGACACCAACTACCTGTTCATGGGGGACTACGTCGACAGAGGCTACTACTCTGTGGAGACGGTCACGCTGCTCGTCACGCTAAAGGTAAACACCGTCACTGTGATGTCGGTGTGTTTATTTATGTGTTCGCAATGTTGTCAGGATATCTGCAGATGTTGATGAGTCTTAAAACACATTCAGCTCCCCCAAAAAGGCCTTGCAAAAGTCTTAAACTTCATTGATTTATGGAAAGTGGTTTTCTGTATTTACTTCCTGGAACCTGGTTTCAGGCGCGTGTAATCTGGTGTGCTTGTTTGAGAGTCCTGAAAGGTAATTTTTTGATATTTTTGGGCATTTTCAGGTATTTTTTCTGACATTTGTTTCTGAAATTTTCCACATAGTTTTCAGACATTTTTCACAGATTTATTTTCAGATTTTTTTCCCACCGATTTTCCAGATCTTCTTCCGCATTTTTCACATAGTTTTCATATTTTGCTTATATTTTTTGATAATTTTTCCGATATTTTTCAGTTTTTTTTTATATTTTTCCATATTTTTTGGATATATTCCCCATATTTTTTTCCCATTATTTTTCGGACATTTTTTTGTGTGCATCTATAAAGTGGGATTCTTATGACCCCATCAGACCTGCAGCAAACTCGGTCACTACTGTTAGCTACAGCAGATGTGGAGCTCATCCACTCAGAAGTCAAGATTGTAGTCAAAACTTTATAAGTAAGAATCCATTCATTTTCGGCCACATATCTGGGTCCAGGTCACGTCAATTCATTGTAATTATATTACTGGGAGTTATTGTTGTATGCAGCTGGGAAGGGCTGATACAGTATGTGATAAAAATGCCAATATATTAATGCGTTCGGTAAGTAGTTATAGGCCTTACCATCCCTGCTATTATCCCGTCATTCTTTTACCCGTATGACTGAAAAAGGTATTAAATTGTGTTCTAAAAAGATCTTAAAAGTCTTCAGTTTAATTTGGTTTAACCAACAGAAACATGATTTTAATGTTTCATGTTTTATTAACTATAAGAAAACCAAACAGCCGACAACAAACCTCAAAGAGAAGAAAACAAACTGTGCATACAGACTCCTTCTTTGTTAACTTGTTGGGTAAAAAATGTCAAATTAAATACCAGTCTATAACTGGGACCAGTTTACTAGTTGTGACATTTGACTGGAGCAGTTAGATCAGATGTTAGACCAGATGTTAGATCGGATATTAGATCAGATGTTGTCGTGTTAACGGTAATAATGTGAGCGTAGTGATGAACAACATCCCGGCTGCTATCAAGAACAAACAGAGGACGCTTATTTACGTCCTTCTGGGGCTTTTTCAGGGTCATGTGACAGACGTACCAGTCACTACTGGGTGTGCCCCAAATCAAGACCACACTGCTGCTGGTTTCAGCTGGTTAGCTGTGGTTTCTTTACCATTACACTCCAATTCAGCACACGATGAAACGACGTCCAGCAAGGAAACAAAACGCCACGAATACCACCGGCATCGTAAACAATACAGATTGATACATTTAACACAACTTATTGTGGCGAACTTCAAATAGATAATGTTCTGTAGTCTCTCTGCCAGCAATTAAAAGCAGTGAAAAGATGAATTAAAGTTTACCTGTGATTATCAGCTGATAGCGGTGTTTTCCCGCCTCTTGTCACTACGTAGGAGCTCAAACACACCGTCATTTACATACCTGCAAACTCACCGCCTTTCGCTGTTTTTAGTGTCAAGCAGTTCATTCACATGAATCGTATAGATCCAAAGAGTTTTTAAAAATCAGGGGGGTGCAAGTACATTTACTCAAGTATTGTACTCAAATACAAATTTGAGGTACTTGTACTTTATTTGAGTATTTCTCTTTTCCGCTACTTTATACTTCTACACCTCAGAGGGAAATTTAACTTTTTACTGCACTACATTTATGTGACAGCTTTAGTTACGTAACAGATTCAGATTAACAGTCATTCAGGTGTAGCACTATTGTTTTTATTGGGTTTTTCAACCAGTTCTACTGCAGTAATTTAAGGTCTAATTGTTTGTAATTGTGCTTTAACTAACAACTATTTCCTTTATTGATTGATCTGCTGATTATTCTCTCAATTAATCGTTTGGTGTATAAAATAAGTCCAAGATGATGACTTCAGATGTCGTGTTTTGTTCGTCCAACAGTCCAAAGCCCAAAGATATTCAGTTTACTGTCTCAACGACAAAGAACAGTAGCAAATCTTTACATTTGATAAACTGGAACTAGAGAATATTTGGATTTTGATTGAAAAATTAATGAAACAATTAATTGTTTACTAAAATAGATCGTCTATTAGATTAATTGTTTCGGCTCTGAATGAAAATAATTTTCAGTTGCGGCCCTTTATCTTTTATTTCTGTGTCATGCCAAACATCTGGCCAGTCTCACGAAGGTTTTAGAAGACGCCGCTAGTTTACAAAACATTCATCTTCTGGTAATAAATGTACAAAAAGGGCAGAAAAAGTTACCTTATTGTAGACTACCTCTATATTCTGGTAATTAAAACATTTAAACATCTTCTATGACTAACGTTTTTTTATTTGTTGTGTCGTTCAGGTTCGTTTCCAGGAGCGAATCACCATCCTGCGAGGGAACCACGAGTCGCGGCAGATCACACAGGTCTACGGCTTCTACGACGAGTGCCTGAGGAAGTACGGCAACGCCAACGTCTGGAAGTACTTCACAGACCTGTTCGACTACCTGCCTCTCACCGCGCTGGTGGACGGACAGGTAGGAGAGGAATCCGTTCTCATCTGTCACAAAATCTGATGTGTTGTTTTTACTGGTAGCCGTGAAATAGAGCCGTCTTTTTGTATTGTGATGTGCGTCCTCTGATACGGGATGTTACAAGATGCTGTCAGCAGACGACAGTCTGCAGATGACAGAAAAGTGGTTACCAATGTGAGAAGCTGTTTTTTGGTCCGTAGTATCTTTCTCTGTTTTACTTCCAGGTTGTGTCAGAATAAAAACTTCCAGACTGATCGTGAAGCTGCAGACTCAATCAGTCATTTCTCTTGTCTTTATTCCAGATCTTCTGTCTCCACGGAGGTTTGTCTCCCTCCATAGACACTCTGGATCACATACGAGCTCTGGACCGCCTGCAGGAAGTCCCACATGAGGTACACAAACACACACACAAACACACACACGCACACACATTGAAATGCTAAAACACAGGATGTCAATTCAAATAGTGACTTTGTTGAGGACTATTTTCAGCGGCGTATTAATCCACATTTGGTGCTCTAGTGAGTGTTAGTAGCAGCAGGACAGTGTATTAGTGGGACTGAGTCAGAGTGTGTGTTGATGGTGATGAAGGATCATGTCACTAATAGTAGTAATAATAATAAAAGTGACTCTCTGTCTCTGTGTGTGTCTCTGTGTGTCTCAGGGCCCGATGTGTGACCTGCTGTGGTCGGACCCCGATGATCGTGGTGGATGGGGCATCTCTCCCCGAGGTGCTGGTTACACCTTCGGACAGGACATCTCTGAAACCTTCAACCACGCCAACGGCCTCACTCTGGTGTCCCGCGCCCATCAGCTGGTCATGGAGGTAAAACACACAGCAGCTGTCCTCCTGGCTTCTGTAGAAACTCTTTGTGTTCACATCATTAAGCCATAAAAGTCAGCTGTTTTCTGAGTAAGCAAAGCAAAGATCAACGTGTGTAGAACAGTGAGGCAACTATTATTTGCCTCACTGTTCTACACAGTGAGGGCTGTCCTCAACCAAAGAAATTCTTAGTCAACTAACACTCGTATGATTTTGTCAACTTATCGAAGAGTTGATTCTTCCTTCTCAAAGAATAAATCTGGTGTTTATCAGAGATGTACTCAGAAGTTTCTTAGAAATAAGTCATTCAGTATGAAAAAGCATAAAAAGTTTCACTTTGGGGTCATTACGTGACCAGGCGTTGTCATCCACTTGACGAGGGCGGCTTCACCCATTTCATTCAGAGAAAATAACTTTATTTTTCCCGTTACAATATCTACGTGCACGCAGCGCCAGCCTCAGGTATCCAACCGGAGAGCAGGCAGTCCGCGAGGCAAATTATCACGACGGGAGTAAAGTAAAAAACAAAACAGAAAGTCAGCTAACGGTAGTCCAACGTATTTTAATGTTCTTACAGATGTTCTCATGTATGAAAAGAGCCCAAATGAACCCTGTAGGTGGACGACTTGATTACTATCAGCAGATTATTTAAACAGCGTTTGTAGAGGAATGATTCTGTCCCAAGCTGTTTGATTACTATCAGCTGTTTGATCTCTGTATATGAAATATCAAAAGTCCCAGAGCCCGGATTTACGTCCTTAAACTGCTTATTTTATCCAAGTCAGGTCAAACTTTATTTACATAACATGTTTAAAAACAGACCGAAACCAAAACATATTTAATTGACTATCTTTATAGCAAATGTTCATCTGTGAGAAGCTGGAAGCAGCAAAATGTTTGTGGCATTTCTGCTTGAAAGATGTAAAACAAAAGCATCAGCTGAACGTCTCCACTGATGGAAAGCCACTAACTTTTACACATATTTAATATTTTGAGCTTTTAGTTGTTTTATTTTGGTCAAGTTGACACACATGCTCCCCCACAAGTGGACTGAAGGATCCTCAAAACTCTGCCGTCTCCATGGCAACGTGATATAATGTAGTAGTAAGGGTGCAGTGCTCCTCCACTTCCTGTTTCTGTACCAGTTTCACTCCCACTGGAGTTCACCTGAAAGTCAGCCGAATTAAACATTTTATTTATTTAGTAGAATGAAACGAACGAGAATCTTTTCATAAGAAGACGACTTACTTAAAAAATCTGATTGTTTCTCCCTCTGCAGATAAATGCAATCATACAATAGGATCCTTTAAATAATAATAAACTTTATTTATGGAGCACCTTTCATACAGCGGTGTAGCTCAAAGTGTTTTACAATGTAGTGAAGAAATGAGAGAATAAATAAAAACAGGCAAATAAACCAAGCAATCAAATGAATAACAAAAAAGAGGCAGCAACAGGTGTGCTAAGAACAATAGATTATGTAAAAGATAGAAATAGAACAAAGGAAGAGTGACAGTTAAAGGCAATACTGAATAAGAAGTTTTTAATTGTGGAAAAATAGTGACTTTGTGTGTAAAGACCTTCAATCTGAGTCCAGGATGACGCCCCGGGTCTTGACTTCTGATTTTAACCTGAGAACTATCTCTGTTTTAGTTGTTTTGTTGTCATTGTTTAACCAGTAAAGCGTGTTCTTATCCTCTCAGGGCTACAACTGGGGCCATGACAAGAATGTGGTGACCATCTTTAGTGCTCCAAACTACTGCTACCGCTGTGGAAACCAGGCAGCCATCATGGAACTGGACGACACTCTGAAATACTCTTTGTAAGTAGAAACATGTTTATCTCAGTTTCAGGTAGAGCTGAGAGATGATTAATTACCTGTAAAATGTCTCCCATCATGCATCACAACGTGCACCAAAGTGAAGCCTCTGGTACTGACAGCTAGCTGTGTGGGATCACCTGTATCTCTTTGGATATGCAGAACAAGGACAGCCGTGGAAGTGGTGCAGATCCTTTATTGTTCTCGCTCGACCGCACACGTCGGCCTGAAATGAATCATTTGATGGGTGAAAAATGCAGCAAAAATGTTATCAGGTTTATTGCTAAGTAGGTTTTCACGTAATTTAAAAGAAAATTAACAAATACTGCAACTTAAAGGGTTGACGATGTTCGAAGGTGGCTCGCGGCCGCAGCTTTACAACACTCCCCGCCCAGACCGCGTCGCACCGTGGACAAAGGGTGCGCTGCGCCCTCTCCGACCCACGCGACCCGTCTTGAAACACGGACCATCGACTCTAATGCACACGCTAGTCAGAGGGTGCAAGCAAAACCCCGTGGCGCAATGAAAGTGAGGGCCGGCGTGCGCCGTCTGAGGTGGGATCCCGGCCCAGCGAGGTCGGGCGCACCACCGGCCCGTCTCGCTCGCACCATCTGGGAGGTGGAGCGTGAGGACACGAAAGATGGTGACGAGAGGTTAACATCACGCCACCATAAAGTGGTATCGGTGCCGTTGTATCGGAGCCGTTTTGCGAGTTCAAGTACATGACCACAGTATCGGACCCGATACCCGAAACTGGTATTGGTGCAGCCCTACCGCTAAATGTCCGGTATCGTGACGTCACTGAGCTGCAACAGAATCTTTGTATAAACTTCATGTGTGAAGAACTTTGCTGTATAAACTGTTTGGTACGGGTCGTTGTGTGTAGCCTTTTAAATGTAATGTTTAATAGTTTGAGTGATGTCGTCAATAACGAACCTCTTCTGCCTCCTCAGCCTTCAGTTTGACCCCGCCCCCCGCCGCGGCGAGCCCCATGTGACCAGACGCACTCCTGACTACTTCCTGTGAATGTCCAAAGCCATCCCTGTCAATCATCCACGAAGCTCTTTCCCCCCCTTCTACCCCTCCACCACCTCCACCCCTCTCTCATTTTGGATGGAAGGAAGATATTAATAATAATAATAATGATGATACTGTACCAGGGAGAATAGAAACAAACGATTGGCTGATGAACCAAGATTTTAACAAAAAGAGAGAAACGTAAAGAGCGGCCCCCTCTACAGTCTTGTTTTCAATATGCTGTCATTAATGCTGTGCTTCTGGGGAGAATCAACACCTACAACTATGATCTGTTTTCCTTTTTCTTTTTGTTTATTACATGTTTGAAAACGAGATAATAAAACTACCAACGTGGACCAAATGTGCCATATTCTGATCCTTTTACAACATGTACAACGCGCGCGATGTTTCTTTCTTTTGTTTTTGTTTTGTTTTTGTTTTTTAGACCAGCACTATAACCCTACCTACCTGACGACGTCACCACCACACCACACTTCTTCTTCTTCTTCATGGCATATGTGCTTTTTTTCTGTTGCAACAATAATTTTAAAAAAGGAGGAAAAAAAAAACAGAAAAAAAAAAAGTTTGCTTCAAGTAGAACAGCTGTGAGTTTTAGCTGTCCAGGCTGCAGCCGGTGGTCATCTCAGCAAGTATATTACTGTAATTTGAATAAAGACAACAGACGTATGAAATAAAAATGTCCTATTGACAAACTACTGACGTGCGTCCCTGTCTTTTCTTTAGTCAGACATTGTGTTGAAAATACTTTATTTCATATACCTGTTTTTTAAAAGCAGGTAAACATGTTTTGTCTTTAGGAAATGATAAGACGCCTTTTTTAACAAATCAATCTTCTGAAAAAACACATTTATTAATATATATATATATATATATATATATATATACATACGTATGTATACGTATATATATATATATATACATATGTATACGTATGTGTATATATATACACGTATACGTATGTATATATATACATATATATATACATACGTATATATACATATACATACGTATACGTATGTATATGTATATATATGTGTATATATACGTATATATATATATACGTATATATACATACGTATATATACATATACGTATATATATATATATATATATATATATATATATATAGTTTTGAGGTAGATATAAATAAGAAAATAAAATACAGAAGTGGTTCAATCGCTGCGTTACTTGAAGTATCGCGAGAGTTCCCGGGAAGCGCACAAGACAACAAGACGACTGTTAGCTGTTAGCTTAGCCAGTTAGCTTCCAGTTAGCTTAGCCAGTTAGCTTAGCCAGTTAGTTTGTCAGTTGTAACTGAACTCCTTGTCTGTTTCATAATAAAGGACTTCAGCTGATTAAAGGTTGGTGTTTACTGTTACTGGACTGTACAGCTGGATGTTAACTACCTGTTTAGAGTAGGTAACTGTGTTTAGCTAACGACAGCTAGCACGATGAGCTAAAGACATCAGAGGAAGCTTCAGAGGCTTTTATATAAACAAGTTAACTTATATTAAACTGTTTCAGTTCATTCTAAACGAGCCGTTCATATTCAACATGATTTAAGATTTGATCTGATTTCTGTTTATCTCTCCTCAGTTTGTTGTATTTTCTCTTGTTTAGCTCAGTAAACTATATATATATATATATCTATATCTATCTATATAAATATAGATAAATATAGATATATATTCAAGATTCAAGAGTTTTATTTGCCATTGTCACCTTTATATAAGTACATGTGAGTTCTGATCAGTTTACACCAGCTAGAGTCAGAGAAAGAAAAGTAGAACAGGCACAAGGTAATTACAGTACATCATAAGAAGCACATTCAACTCAACACAATAAATAAATAAATCAATTATGAAAATATAAAACACAACTAAGTGTAGTCAATAAATAAACTAAACTACCCTCTGCAGAGGAACGATACCCCCACAATACTAATATACAGTATATATATATATATATATATATATATATATATATATGCTCCATGACCATGTTAAAAGAACTTGTAGCTCTCTTAAAAATATTTTTAAAAATAAATAATTAATATATATCAGACATTACACAGTGGAAGGCAGCATATTGCACAGCATTTCAGTTCATATATATATATATATATATATATATATATTGTTTTCATATTATAAATGCAGCATCACGTTACTGTGTGTTTCATGTAAACAACCACAGAAAGAAAGAATATAAAGTCTTCATGAAATAATTCCTCCTAAATTAACTGTCACGTCTTTGTCTCCAGGTGGCAGCAGTTCATTTAACACAGGTTTGATTCACCTGGTTATCTCTGGAGAGATTTACAGATTAGACACAGTTTAACCCTCTGAGACCCCAATAGACCCGTTTTAGTCTTCTTTAGGGGCTCCAGGGGGTCTTTAGGGGGCGATAGCAGGTCAACAGTAGATGTCACATAGAAGTGGTGAACATCATCTGAAAGCTGGAACCTGGAGAATATTTTGAGATGCAGCTCAACACTGAGGGTCAAGTTTTTCTAATCAGAAATAAACATTAATTAATTAATTACCATGCTCTATTATGTCTCATAAGTAGACACCATTTGTTACACAGATTTGCTGCTGAATTTCAAAAAAATTTACAACTGGAGAATTGATAAAAATGATCAATAATCCCTCCAAAATACCACATTAAGACACCAAGACCTTGAGGAACACCATAGAAAAATACATGCTGTGATTTGGGATCAAAAACTTTTGACATTTTGGAGATTTCTGCATTTTTCGGGGACTGGAGGGCGAGCACTTGTGTTATGTAAACTGCTCAAAAACCCCCTTATTGATCAATGTAGCTAAGAAAGCCATCCATCCTCTGAATGCTCTAGGTCTGTAGTTTGATCCATCTATCCTCTGAATGCTCTAGGTCTGTAGTTTGATCCATCCATCCTCTGAATGCTCTAGGTCTCTAGTTTGATCCATCCATCCTCTGAATGCTCTAGGTCTCTAGTTTGATCCATCCATCCTCTGAATGCTCTAGGTCTCTAGTTTGATCCGTCCATCCTCTGAATGCTCTCTGTCTCTAGTTTGATCCATTAATCCTCTGAATGCTCTGGGTCTCTAGTTTGATCCATCCATCCTCTGAATGCTCTAGGTCTCTAGTTTGATCCATCTATCCTCTGAATGCTCTAGGTCTATAGTTTGATCCATCCATCCTCTGAATGCTCTAGGTTTCTAGTTTGATCCATCTATCCTCTGAATGCTCTAGGTCTCTAGTCTGATCCATCTATCCTCTGAATGCTCTAGGTCTCTAGTCTGATCCATCCATCCTCTGAATGCTCTGGGTCTCTAGTCTGATCCATCCATCCCCTGAATGCTCTAGGTCTCTAGTTTGTGGCTGTAAAGTTTCATGAGGCTGTGATTATCCTAGAGGTCACCATAGGTCATTTTATACAGTGACGTCAAGTTCACAAGTTGTGTAAATTTGTTTAAGAAATTAGTCACGTTAAAACGAATTTACGTTAACTTTGACAGCCCTACTGACAACTAATCGATTAATCATTGCAGCTCTACTGCAGACTAATTGTTCTGTAACTCTTAAAGTAACCAAGGTTGAATTTCAACAGACTCCTGCCGTGTTCCCATCATCCCTTGCATTGTCTAGCTGAAGCGACATCATCATGAGGAGGAGGACGAGGAGGAGGAGGAGGGGGGTGCAGTCAGTCCTCTGATCTGTATGGAGGATGTGGTTCTGCACTACCAGCCTGGATCAGCTGCTGGGCTCAGCTGTCTGTTGGAGAGGACAGAGAAGCTTCTGGAGTCTTTCCCCTGCCGGCCTCCTCCGGTCTTCACCCCCTGGTCCCCCGCCGCCGCAGACCGCCACCTGCCCATCAGACCAGCCAGACCGGCTCCCGTCATCACCTGCTCGGCTGGTTTACTCATCTCCGGCAGCAGGACTCACACTCAGACAGCACAAAACCAGCTACAGAAACATGAAGTTCACCGTCATGTTGCTAAGACAGCTCCTAACCAACCAGCACCTGAAACTCCACAAGAACCCAAACAGACCGTCTGCATCTCAAAGACCCCGAACCAGCTCCTCACAGAGAGAGAGGTCACCAGACCTCCTGACAAACACAAAGATGGCGTCCCCGTCACAGACTCGCCGGTCAAACGCTCCTGGAGCGTCTTCACACAGAAAGGAGTTCTGCTGCAGGACTCTGAGTCACCGTCCAAGAGGTTCCATCACGTGGTGTCGGTCCACCGGCTCCACCTCCACCAGAGGGCCAAATGGGTGATCGGTCAGCACAACTGGGGGGCGGCCAGAGACGTCGAACAGGTCAGTAGGTCATTCATGGAACAGGACCAAGAGTGCAGGCATGTTAGCAGCTCTGTGAGGATGTAATTCATCTGCTATTCTGATAACTGATGAATCTTTTTTCGAAGAAAAAAATTCCCAAATGATCCGGTCCCAGCCTCTCGTTTGAGAATTTGATGCTTTTTTATTATCACTGTGAAATGTTTCACTATTTTAAAAAGTTTGATGCTACAAGTTGATCTCTACAAAATGAACATTTGCCCCATTTTAATATATTTTATGATTTGGATTTGGTTGTTGTGTCATTGGACTTCTCTTTTGTTATTTGAGTTTTTGTGACAGTTAATCAGAAAAATAAGTTTTTAAATTCATAAATCACTCTTCTCTTGATCTCTTCCTCTCCTGTTTCATCTGTTCCTCTTCTCCTTCATCTTTATTTCCTATTTTATCGTCCTTCCTGGTCCTCCTCCCTGCAGGTGTGGCGTTCTCTGAGCCACTGCGTCCGGAACGCCGGGCTGCCGACGTGTAACGCCAACATCCAGAGGGAGCGGGCGGAGATCTGGGTGTTCTGTGACGTCCTCCACTCGGAGCAGGTGGGACGTTTCCTGAAGGACGAGCTGCAGCTGTCGGGGAGGATCGGCCTGTCGGTTCACAGACTGGGAAACATCTTCAGCATGTAGACGGGAGACAGAGAGACAGCACCGACTCATATATGACAAACATCTTTACAGGTTCAGAGGATGAACCCAAGTGATTTTATTGACCTTTTCCTCCAGTGCTGTGGTTCCCAACTACTGGGCCGCATACTGGTACCAGGCTGTGAGTGAATACTTGACCACTGATTCTTAAAGGGATCGTTCTCTTCAAAGCCACCAGACTCCATTCACAAAAACATTAATTTTACCTCACAGAAAACGGGAGTTGCTAACCAAAGTCACACAAGAACACGGCAACTCCCGTGTTCTGAGAGGTAAAATTACTGTTTTTGTGGATGCAGTCTGGTGAGAAACACCACAACCACCCCTTTAAAACCAGGATATGGTGGGCATATAAAGCATACATTCAGTATGTATTGAATATAAAAGCTGGTAAATCCACAACGCAGAACTATTTTCTAAACTGCTTTAGTGCTTTTTACACACAACAACAATCCTCCAAGTGCAGAACTTCATTAATATTTAATAGAAATCTACTCATTAATGAACTGAACTGAACTGAACTGAGGAGGGGGGGTTGAACCCTCAAACATGTTTGTCTTTTTGTGCCAAACTCCAGTCTGTTTTTGTATATTTATGAACTTGACAACAGATCTTTATGATTGTATTTTTTAATATGGATTTTTTCGGCGCTCTCTGGTGTAAATAAAGGTTTCATATTTTTAATGAGCTGTCTGTAGTGATGTGTGTGCAGCCGTGCATGTGATGAACAGCGTGTTCTGGAAAAGCCACAGCAGCAGTCACATGATACAGGAGTCACACACACACACACACACACGGTAGACTGCTGCTTGAATAAATGAGGACAACATGAATAGAGTCCACCCCCCATCACACACACACTCTTTTGTTGCTATGGTCCCCTGTCTTGACAGCACTGCTCGCTGCATCAAGATCTAGGTCACCGGATGTGACGTCAGAGCCGTGCCTCCTGCCCAGCTGTAATCGGTTGTAATCTCTTAAATCCGTGTTTGTGGCCTCTTAACGATGTAAAAAAGAAGATTTTAGGAAATTATGGTCAAATATTTAAACATTATCCTTAAAAAAAACATTATTTTGTCGCTGATGCTGTAAAGGACAGATAATAATGCACACAGTGCACTTTCATAGACTAAGCTACTGGAGTTACCCTGCACTATACTCATTTTTAACAGTCTCCTCTTCACTATATTCACTTTTTTAATAGTCGTGTATCACAGTTGTTACTGTGCACTATATTCACTTTTAACAGTTTTCTTCATCTCCTTCAATAAAGTTACTATCTATCTATTTATCTAGAACACATTCATTTTGCAACACATGTTCGTACAGATTTTTTTTGTTTGTTTTTAACTTAGTTTTTATTGCAGTTTCAGCAACTTATACAATCATCACATTCTTTACCACTGTATTTTCATTTTACAGCTGTCTTTTTGTTTTTACACAAAATGTCACAACTTAAAACAAGAGAGAGAGAAAACACACAAAAAACAAAACAAGACTTCATCTTAAACTATAATTTCAATTGAATTCAGAGAAAAGGGGAGGACACAGACTTAAACAATCCAAAGAATTAAAATAAAATAAAGTAAAATAAATACATTTAAATAAAAATAAATGTGGTGAAGGGTCAGAGGTCATGGAGGGTTAGTGTGTGTGTTGTATGGGTGTGTGTTGTATGGGTGTGTGTATGCTTAGAGAGATGACCTGGGTCAGGAAGACAGAGATACAAGTATGATCCAGGATATATAAAAATATTCAGATCACCGATCACTGTATTAATATAATCATGGCAGGGCTCCGCCTTTCAATCAAAGTGTCTTTTTGGAGTCTTAGGGAATAGGTGATTTGTTCCATGTGGTAAATGTCCCATACCTTCTCAATCCATAAACTGTATTTCTGGGGCTCAGGTTTTAATCACTTAATTGTGATGCATTTAATTTCTGCTGTTAGCAATATTTGTAAGAGATATGTTTTGGCTCTTCCATCAATGCTTTCCGGTATTGCTCCCAGCAGTGCCATTTTTGGATCTTTAGTGACATTTTGGTCGAATACATCTTTGAGTGTACGGATTTTATTTTGAAACTCAACCGGAACTTGTCAATTCTGCTTGTTACACTCTTATAAAACGCATTTTAACTGTTAAAATGTGTAATAAATTAGACAAAAACTGTTAATATGAATTATATACCTATTTAATAGATCAGATTTTCTATAAAAGTGAATATTTATTTGATTTTTTCTTTGTTTTTTAATATTATTCCTCTGTACCGGAAGTGATGTCATCTTGATGCTAGCTTGACTCAAAGTGGAGCTGCAAAGATTCAGACGGCTGAAACGAGAGCGACTTCTAACTGAAATAACCGATCAAATATCGGGATATTTCAGTTTTGGAGGAACCCTGGACGTCCTGTAAACTCCCTGCTCCGTGATGATGTCCACTGGTCGCTCTGTTGAAGGTTTTAATCGGTTTAATCGGTTAAATCTGTGAACAACTAAAGAAAAGGTGAGACTGACTCCAGCTAGCATGCTAAGCTAACACTGGCATGCTCTGTGTTTCCTGTTTCCTGCAGGAGTTCAGTCTGTGTCTTCATGTCTGCTGCTTTTATCACTATTTAAGCACATTTATGTCAAATGCTAACTATGGGAGAGTAGATTAGGATTAAATACTAACTTTTGCTTTGTTTGTTTAACGCTTTCAATCAGAAAGTACCTTCAGTTTTCAGTCTGATCCGTTTTTTCTGGTTTTCTACTGTTTACTTAACGAAAGCTCCTTTAAAAAACAGCGTGTTTTGTGTGAATGTTAACTTATATCTGTAAAATACTTATATGTTGAAAACAATAATTGGTGTTGTGTGTTAGACACTTTGTTTTTATCTGTTCCGCTGCATTGATGTAGTCTGAAATGCCTTTATATTATATGTAGTCTGCTTGTTAGTGATTATCTCCAGACTGGAAATTTAAAAATCAGCGATTTTTGTGTAATTTTTAGCTTTACATCTGTAAAATACTTGTATTTTAAAAATACAACTAGTGTTTCACGTTAAACACTTAATCTGTATCTGTTCGGCTGCATTCATTTAATCTGAAATTCCTTTATATTATATTTAGTCTGCCTGTTTTGTCTCCTGACTGGGACTGATGGATAAAACGAAAGCTCCTTTAAAAATCAGCTTTTTTTGTGTGAATGTTAATTTATATCTGTAAAATACTTATATGTTGAAAATAATAATTAGTGTTGTGTGTTAGACACTTTGTTTTTATCTGTTCGGCTGCATTAATGAAGTCTTTATATTATATTTAGTCTGCCTGTTTTATCTCCTGACAGGAACTGATAGATAAAACGAAAGCTCCTTTAAAAATCAGCGATTTTTGTGTGAATTTTAGCTTTGCATCTGTAATATACTTATATTTTAAAAATACAACTAGTGTTGCACGTTAAACACTTGATCTTTATCTGTTCGGCTGCATTAATTTAATCTGAGATTCTTTTATATTATATTTAGTCTGCTTGTTAGTGATCATCTCCAGACAGGAACTGATAGATTAATAGTTTTAATGTTATAATTGACATATTGTTTATCCCTCTAATGTACTGAAACAACAATTTGTCCTAAAACAACAAAAATTTAGATCAGGAATATTAATATATAATATAATATTATATAATAATATATATTAATATATATATCAAATTCATTAATATCAAATTTATATTGCTATGAACGAATATATATATATATTCGTTCATAGCAATATCAATTTTATTATTGATTACTTTTTTTCAAGCCATTTTCAAGCAAAAATGTCAATTATTCTCTGATTCCAGCTTCTCCTGTGTGCACATTTGATCACTTTCTCTATTTCATATAGGGCAGCGACTAACAGTTATTTTAACACTTTATCTATTGATTAATGGTGTGGTTTATAAGGTAATACATACCCATTGCAATTTTGTAAAGCCTAAAGTTGCTGATTAATTTCCCGTTGATTGACTAATAGATGAATCATCTCCTCGTTTCAGCTCCAATTTTATATCATTATAAAGTTCTTTATTTGTCATTTGCACAACAATTACTTTGAAGCCGTCATTCTCAGGTACTCTCCAACAATACTACTACAAAATGTGTAAAAAGAAAATCACTCCAGTAAAAAATGAGAATGCAAGACATAAACGTGAAATAGTGCAGAAATTAAAATAAACAAACACAATAAGTACATTAGGGAAAACAACTTCAGCATTCAAAATTGAAATAAAATTAAGAAAAGAAAAAAAACATAATAATAATAAAAAAGAATAGAATAATAAATAAAATAACTAAATAATATTAATACAAAGAAAAGAAAGTTATCACAATAAATTAAATAAACAAATACGTTAATAGAAAGAAAAATTTAATTTAATTAAATTTAGGCCTCAGAATTGTTATTTGTTATGTTTAAAAATAAAACAGGATCACATGTTAATCAGATGAATCAAGATGACCACGCACATATGGGTTTTAAAATTTCATAAGACCAGGTTTCACACAAACCACGAACCACATAGTCATAAAATACGTCTTTATGACCAGAAACTAGAAAACAGGAAAGAGCAGAGGTGCCTTTTCACACAATAAATGACATATATTTCTAATTATAGGTGTGATTATTGTTTATGCTGTCATCTATTAACTGCATTTATCAGAAGAGGAGAAGCATTAGGATCTCGGTGGTTTACCAGCTCGGTTTAACGACTTCCTGTATGAAGTATTGTATCATAACTGCCACGTAAAGAGACATCAAATCGTTGGTTCCATATAAAATATACAGAATAATACTCAGTTGCCAGTTTATTAGCTATATATTAAATACTTAATAACCTAATTGTTTGCGGGTTGTGTAAACAGCAGAAACAACGATGGAAGAACTTTACCGTTTTATCCCTGACAAAGTCTGTTATGTTGTATTTTATAAATACAGAGATATTAGAACAACTAATGATTATTTTCTTCTTTTTCTTAAATCATGCTTTTATTGTTTACTTAAAAAAAAACACTACAACAACCCAAACCACAACAAATAAAATAATATGTACATATAACAGATAGTAACTATATTGAAAAACAAGCTATTCAAGAACAGAAGGAGAGAAAACGGTAATATTAATAATAATAACAATAAATATAAATATAAATATATATATATAAATAATTATAAAAAAATATATATAGTAAATAATTTTTTTTAAATTTATGAATAAAATAAATAAATAGTAATGGTAATAATAAAAAATCTTCTCCTTCTTCTTCTCTTCAGGTTGGTTCGTCTCCTCCCCAGATGTGGCCGCCACCTCTGCTGAGACTTCTGTTCATGAACGGCGAGGACGCATTGATCTGGCGTCTGTGGCTCGGCCTGGAGGGATGACAGGACTCTAGCAGACATGGAGACAGGAGAGACACACCGACAGCTGGAGACGCCATATCTACTCCGTCTACACTCTCCTCAGTAGTTCAACTCAGGATTAAAAAAAAAAAGAAACCAGAATATTTTTATATCTTTTTATTCAGAGCTGTTTTTTGCTAGTTATCGTGAAGCCATACGGACGTCAGGATGAGCTCGGAGGGCTTTCAGTACCGAGCGCTGTACGACTACAAGAAGGAGCGGGAGGAGGACATTGACCTGCACGTCGGCGACATGCTGGTGGTCAGTAAAGGAGCGCTGCTGGCGCTCGGCTGCACCAACGGAGCCGAAGAACGGCCGTCGGAGATCGGCTGGCTGCCGGGCTTCAACGAGACCACGCAGGTACGACGCCACGTCGACTGGTTAGGACTGGTTAGGACTGGTTAGGTCTGGTCAGGTCTGGTCAAGTCTGGTTAGGTCTGGTTAGGTCTGTTAGTCCTGGTTAAGCTGGGTAGAGTGTTTTCCAGTAATCTTTTACGTTGTTAACTCACATTACAGGTTTTAATTTGCACGACCAGAACTTTAATGCTCACGCTGAATGTAAACGTGGAGCCTCTGGTCCAGTGAAGCTCAGTTTTATATCACAACGTGTAAAATCCTCCTCCAGTAATATCAAAACAGCAGATCTTCAGACAGTCGGACACACAGATCATTGATCCATCAGGTGGTTAATCAGACGTCGTGACCTCAAACTGAACGTCAAACACAAACCAATCAAGCAAAAAATTTGGCCTGATTCTAAAATTATGTCTAGTTCTCATTACATGAATTTAGCATAGATATGCAGTATACAGTACATACTGCGTTCCTCAGTAGTATGAAACAGTTAAAGTGATGTATTTAGCAGAATGCTAGGCCAGGCTTTAGCCTTTAAACCAGCTCTTAAAGCACTGGACAAAAAAACTAACTTGTACCACTATTACAATATTACTGAAAAATACAACTTAGATTTTTTTTTTTGTTAGCTTACTTTATAAGATCCTGCAGGTTCAGCTCCACCACCCCTTAAACTATTATTATACTTAATTTATGTTTAACATAAACAAATATTTGAGTTGGGCTACACTGAAGCATTCTTCTCATTGAGTAGTTGAAGCAGCTGAAAAGGCTTTTGAAGCAGTTATTTAAAGGGAAAATAAGACCATTTTTCATGTGAAAGAAGGTTATATATATTAAAGGTTGTTTTATAAATTAGTCTGATTGAATATGTGTTTAATGAAATGCTGAATGACTTTAAAACAGCTCAGTTATTTTATATAATGAAGAGGTCTAACAGCAAAAACTAAATAAACTAAAACACCTCTATCGGCCAAATTGTTATTTTAAACATCGTAATCAGCCCAGAATGTTGCAGTCGGTGCATCTGTAATTTTCTCCACTAAACAGTCTAATATTTAAAATATTCTACAATAAACTGAACTGGAGGTCGAGCTTCATTTTAAATAATAACATTTTGGAGATGTGGTCTCTTCACCATCGTCATCGTTGTTTGAATAAAGCTGCAGCCGCAAACAAACCGCAAAACAAACAAACACCTACAGGAAGTTTAAGGTTTCCATTCCCCTCTTCAGAGGAAAAAGATCACAGATCAGTCGAGGTAAAAAATAAAAATCATCTTTGAGTTCGAGGACATTTTGGGGAAATGTTGAACATTTTAGTGCATCTTATTGTTTTAAACTGACATATTTTACATATTGTTTTAGTGTAAATGTCTGTTTTATATTTAATATTCTTACCTTGCAGCTCTTGTTGAGTTTTCTTTTCTCTTATTATGCACCAAAATATCAAAACAAGTTCCTCATTTGTGGAAACCTGCTGAGCATTAAACCTGATTCTGGTTAAAACTATTAATAGACGGAGTCTCTTATCTGGGTTTTTGTGTTTTATACGAGGAATCGGTTCACCTCCTCCTCCTCATGTTGACTCAGCCAGATTCTGTCGACTGATGTTATCATTTCAAACGTCACATTTTCCTTCATTATGCTCCATAACTGATATCATCTTTCTCTCTCAACCAGCAGTTTAATCCTTTTTATACAATTATACAACAACACATTTCTGTAGGGCTGTCTATTGGCAAGAATCTCAGCTTTACAGTGATACCCAATTTATGTAATTCAGGAATGTTTAGGGACCCCAAACTGCATGTGATTATCATAAAGTGGGCATGTCTGTAAAGGGGAGACTCGTGGGTACCCATAGAACCCATTTACAGTCACACATCTGGAGGTCAGAGGTCAAGGGATTCCTTTGAAAATGGACATGACAGTTTTTCCTCTCCAACATTTAGGACAAGTTTGGAGCGTTATTTTTCTGTTCTTCCGAACAAGCTAGTATGACATGGTTGGTACCGATGGATTCATCAGGTTTCATCTGATGCCAGTATCTTCACTCTAGCTTTAAAACTGAGCCGCTACAACCTCCGAAAGATCGATTGCGTTAATGCGTTAAAGAAACTAGTGGCGTTAAAACGGTATATATATTTATTGTTCAACACAGGCCAACTTTCAGTCCAAATTGGCTCCGTCTCCTCTCCGGCACGTCTAGCGTGAATGGACACAGATGATACCAGCGGTCTGACTCACGCGAGTAATGTGAGGCGGAACTTCGCTTCGCTGTTGGTGTGAATGCATCATTAACTCGTCCCTCTCTATGCAACAGGAGAAAGGCGACTTCCCCGGGACGTACGTGGAGTTCATTGGCAGAAAGAGGATGTCCCCGCCCACACCGAAGCCCCGCCCAGCCAGGCCGCCGTCTGCAGCGTCTGTGAGGACCGACTCTGAGTCAGAGGGTGAGTAGTAGCAGTAGTAGTAGTACCACTGGTAGTAGTAGTAGTAGTAGTAGTAGTAGTAGTACCAGTAGTAGTAGTAGTAGTAGTAGTACCAGTAGTAGTAGTAGTAGTAGTAGTAGTAGTAGTAGTAGTAGTAGTAGTACCACTAGTACTAGTAGTAGTAGTAGTAGTAGTAGTAGTAGTACCACTAGTAGTAGTAGTAGTAGTAGTAGTAGTAGTAGTAGTAGTACCACTAGTAGTAGTACCACTAGTAGTAGTACTAGTAGTAGTAGTAGTAGTAGCAGCAGCAGCAGCAGCAGGGTCTGAAATTAGCACCCGCCAAATGCGGGTAAATTGTTGGCAGTGGCAGATAAAATCATCAGGCTACCCACCGCTTTGGCAGGCAGGGAAAACGCTAAGGACTTCCTGTCGTCCCGGGGCCGAAAAAATATGATCGGGGAGGATTCAAATTAATTTTAGGACGAATTTAGGACGAGAGTTGAAAGAAAAATACCTGTTACATTGTTACATTAGAATGAACGGTGATGAAAATGACTGCACGTTTTGTGTAGCGCACCGTTATTATTAAACACACACAAGCATACACACTGTATGCGCCCGATTCGTCCCGCACGTACACACACACACACACACACACACACACACACACACAACATATACCGCCGGCCTCTGATCTCAGGACAGCTGCAGCAGCAACGGGGAATTATTCCCAAGTCAATGAGTAGTATTAACAATACCAGTTATCTAACGTTAGACTGTCTGATAACTGGAGTGTAACTGGAGTGTAACTGGTCTGTAAATGGAGAATAACTGGATTATAACGGTACACAGACGTCGGGATTGGATGTTTCAAGTCGTCAGTGAACGTCTCGTTTTTGTTCTGAAGAAACTTGAGAAGTTTTCACCCTGAAGTTCGTCTCAGTGACTCAAACCGAGTTTCCTTCATCTGCTTCCTTCAGCAGCAGCTTGTGGTTGCTGACATATCAGATCTCAGCTCTGTACCAGAGAACAGGAAGTGTGTGTGTGTTGATTTACTCTACGCTCTGTGTGTGTGTGTGTGTGTGTGTGTGTGTTCTGGGGGGCAGCAGTGGTTGTTGTTACCTGTTAGCTCGCTCTGCTTCCTGTAGCTTTCACCCGTTCATTTATTAAAAGCACTTTGGTGGTAAGCTGGTGGAGCTGCTGTGAATCTCCATTTCTACTGATCTCCGGAAAATGGGAAAATTCCTCAAATCGGAAATGCGTCCCATACTGCCCAAAATTCAGTATCTGAAATCCACCGATCTGATATAGGGAAGTCCATAATTAACCGTTAAACCGTTAACCGCCATTAAGCATTTTAACTGATCAACGCTATCGGTTAAAACGGTTAAAAGAAATGTTAATAATTAACTCTAAAGCTGAGCGGCTCAGAGGAGCAGCTCGTCACTTTAAGGACAAAAGCTGGTCCACCTTAACAGCCCACCTTAAGAGGCGGAGCCGGAGTTGCAGGATATAGGAAGTTGGCTCCGGTCTCTCTGGCTCTCTTGAGCGGAGCGGAGGAGTTGTAGTTTCGTAGCATTTATTCACCGACAAATAAACTGTACACACACTGCTACACCTACGATCACAGCTAGAACGCCACCATCAACCTCACACTCACCTCCAACACACACACACGGTCTGTCGGAAACTCACTAAAGTTACACAGACTACGTGTGGTGGCGGCGGCGAGCACGAAGCCTCCGGCAATGCTAGAGATGCTAACGTAGCACAAACACACACACTGTTTGTTGGACACTCGCTAAAGTTACACCGGGCAGACACACAGCTGACAACCTGCTAAACTAAACTAAATGTGCGGTGGAGACTTTTACTGGGAAAGTGGCTGCATGTCCGCGACACTACACGCAGCATCGCAGCTGCTAAGTTAACGCTCCCAGACGCTGAACTGGAGACAGTGAACGCAGCATCGTAGCTGCTAAGTTAACGCTCCCGGACGGTGAACTGGAGACTCCCATCAACCAATATCTGTTGTGCTCCTGCAGCTGGAGCATCGCTGCATGCAAGGCACAAATGTAGTCGGTTAACGGTTAATAATCGGTTAACTGTTGTGTGTCACAAATATTCAATAATAATAATAGTAACTTTTTTTTTTTATCACGCTGGTATCTGGTAGGTACTCGGTATCGGCTAAAGAATAAAGTGGGCATGTCTGTAAAGGGGAGACTCGTGGGTACCCATAGAACCCATTTACATTCACTGATCTGGAGGTCAGAGGTCAAGGGACCCCTTTGAAAATGGACATGACAGTTTTTCCTCGCCAAAATTTAGCATAAGTTTGGAGCGTTATTTAACCTCCTTCATGACCAGCTAGTCTGACAGTTTGTATGTTTGTTGTGTTTTGTATTTTAGGATTCGTGTTGCCGGACCTCCCGGAGCAGTTTGGACCTCCGGACACGGCCCCCCCGCTCCTCAGCAGACTGATAGAGGCCATTGAGACTAAAGGTACCAAACATCACATATACTAAAACATGGTAATATTCCCCATGAAACGGACGTTAGAGCGTCTCTAGCTGCTGTAGTGTGACGTATCTCAAAGTGAAACTAAATATTTGAGCAGTGTACAGTTAAAAGATGGATTTAAATTGAAACATTCTCATTTGATTGGGCTGCTAAAACGTGGGCGGTTTAATGAGATATAGATAAAAAAATATACACATGTACAATTTTTTTTTTTTTTTTTTTTTTTTAAATATTTTATAATATTATTATTTTAAATAAATAAATATAAAATAATGATAAAAATAAATACATAAATAAATAAAAGGGAAAATTAAACAGAAAAGTAAATAAATAAAGGAATTAATACAAAGATAAATAAATATAGAAGCAAATTAAAAACAGGTATATCAATTTATATCACATTTTATCAATTAATTAATGTCTACATTTAGTTTTAATATTATTTGTGCTATATTTAACGACATATTTATTTATTTATCTTTGTATTAATTCCCTTATTTATTTACTCTTCTGATTAATTTTCCTATTTATTTTTTTATCAATTTTTTAAATGTAGTTATTTATTTTTACATTTATCTTTTTATTTATATCTTAACATATTATTTTAAATAAATACATTTAAAAAATAATGAAAATAAATACATAAATAAATAAAAGGGAAAATTAAAGGAGAAGAGTAAATAAATAAGGAAATTAATACAGAGATAAATAAATAAAGAAGCAAATTAAAACAAATATCAATTTATGTCACATTTTATCTTTTAATTTATGGCTACATTTATTTTTTATATTATTTTTACTACATTTAATGACATATTTATATATTTATTTATCTAATCAGTTATTTATTAATTAATTTATTTTTGGCAGGTTCCGTCCTCCATAGACGGCACCTGCTTGGTTTCACATGGAGACTCAGAGTCTTGGCAGGAAAATAAGAATAAAATAAAAATGACTAAAAGTATATTCTCCTCTGTCTGTACATAATGTGGCTGAACACACAGCTTTTGTTTGATCCATCACATCTACCTGTTAATATCTGACGTTTGGATCATGTGTTGCATTGCTGCAGGTCTGGAAAGTCCCAATCTGTACCGCGGTCTGAGCGGAGGAGGTCTGGACACCCGGCAGCTGACCGACGCTGGTGAGGAGGCTTCTTCTTCTTCTTCTACTGTCACACATGTTTATTCTTTATTATAGTAAAGATGCCGACAGGAAGTAGTAAAGGATGGAGGGGGGACTGACAACCACGGCAACGCCGCAGTCAGGAATTTTAAAGGAGATGAGCTGTAAATAACTTTAAACTGAGGTGCGTTTGTTTTCAGACCTGGAGCAGCTGGAAGTGTCGTCGCTGTGTGACGGGGTGTTCCGGTTCCTACAGGATCTGCCCGGTCCCGTCCTCCCGTCCTCGCTGCAGGCCGACATGATCCACGCAGTTCAAGGTGAGATTGAAGCCGTCCAGACGACACTCTGCAGCCGTCCTGATCTGAGTCTGTTTGTTAACAGCTGAGTGTGTTTGTGTCTGCAGAGGTCCGGGACCTGGAGGAATGTGCCCAGGTGCTACGGGGGGTGGCCAGCTCGCCGACCTGCCCGGCCCAGTACGGCCTCACCCTGCTCAGCGTGGTCCGACACCTGGCCCGGCTCTGCCTGCACAGCGCCAAGAACCAGCTGAGCCCCCGAAGCCTGGCGGAGAGCTTCAGCCCACCGCTGTTCAGACAGGCTGCAGGGTCAGTGGTCATCACACACTTTCTATACTTGTGAGGACATAATGCATTCCCTTATGGAGGGCGGAGCCTGCCAAAATAAAAAATCAATCAATAAATAAATATGTCATTAAATATAGCAAAAATAAATGTGTCACTAAAAATAGCAAAAATAATATTAAAAATAAATGTGTCATTAAGTATAGCAAAATAATATTAAATATAAATGTGTCATTAAATATAGCAAAAATATTATTAAAATAAATGTGTCATTAAATATAGCAAAAATAATATTAAAGATAAATGTGTCATTAAATATAGCAAAAATAATATTAAAGATAAATGTGTCATTAAATATAGCAAAAATAATATTAAAAATAAATGTGTCATTAAATATAGCAAAAATATTATTAAAATAAATGTGTCATTAAATATAGCAAAAATAATATTAAAGATAAATGTGTCATTAAATATAGCAAAAATAATATTAAAGATAAATGTGTCATTAAATATAAAAAATAAATGTAGCCATTAATTGATTGATAAAATGTGACATAAATTGATATTTCTGTTTTAATTCCCTTATTTATTTACTCTTCTGCTTAATGTTCCCTTTTATATTATTTTTTTTATTTATCATTTTTTAAATTTTTTTTAATTTAAAATAATATGTTAAGGTATAAATAAATAAATAAATAAAAAATAAATGTAAAAATAAATAACCATATTTAAAAATTTGTAAAAATACATAAATACATAAATAAATAAAAGGGAAATTAAAAAGGGGAGGGGCGCCTGGTTAGCTCAGTTGGTAGAGCGGGCGCCCATGTAACAGGCCTCAGTCCTGACCGCGGTGGCCCGGGTTTGAATCCGGCCTGTGGCCCTTTCCGCATCCACTCTCTCTCCCCCCTTTCCAAGACTCTATCCACTGTCAATAAAAATGGTAAAAAATGCCCCCAAAAAATAACTTAAAAAAAAAAAAGAAGAGTAAATAAATAAGGGAATTAATACAAAGAGAAATAGATAAATATGTCATTAAATATAGCAAAAATAATATTAAAAATAAATGTAGCCATTAATTAATTGATAAATAAATTGATATTTTTGTTTTAATTTGTTTCTATATTTATTTATCTTTGTATTAATTTAATTTAATTACTCTTCTGCTTAATTTTCCCTTTTATTTATTTATTTATTTTTTTTGAATATATTTATTTAAAATAATATGTTAAGATATAAATAAACCAAATTTAAAAATAAATAACTACATTTAAAAATTGATAAAAAAAATAATATAGAAGCAAATTAAAACAGAAATATCAATTTATGTCACATTTTATCAATTAATTAATGTCTACATTTATTTTTAATATTTTAGCTACATTTAATGACACATTTATTTATTTATCTATTTTTTATTTTGGCAGGTTACAGGTAACACCACAGTAACACTTAATCCTGACATGAAGCATGGCTCTAGTGGTAGCTTTTAGCACGTCTATAAATCATTTTGATTTAAGTTTAAGTTACAATTACTTTATTTTTTTATAGATATGAATCATATAAAATTATACTCTTAATGACGAACTGGTTCCTGTGTTAGTGTCGTTGCTCCTTAAAGACTTTAAGATCGTCTTATCTAAATCTGAATCCTTGTTGTTGAATCTGACGGTTGAGTCTCTGTTCCGGTTCAGGTCTGAATCCAGTCTGGATCCTCTGGTTCAGGTCCTGGAGGTTCTGATAACCAGCGAGCTCAACATGAACCAGGCTGCACCAGGTATGTGGTCTCAGCTTCTTCATCCAAATACTGAAGGTCCCCATTAACAGCTTTAAATTACTGATCTGATAATAATGAAAGTTGAACTGGAAGAATGAGACTCCTGAAGCTGATGTGATCATAGAGAGCAGCGGTCAGCATCCTGCGTCTCTTCAGCTCCTCTCCGGCGGCTCCCGGTGGAGTTTTAGAAAAATTAGTGGAAGTGAATAACTGTTTTTTGTTACATTTTCATTTTTATTTATCATTGTTGTAGGTTTATGGTACGACGGTACGACGGAGTATTAGGGCCACATTGAGGGAAAAAAATAAATCTGAGATTTAGAGAATAAAGTAATTTTATGCGTTATTTTATTTTTTCTCGTTAAGTTACGACTTTATTCTCGTAAAGTTATGACTTTTTCTCTCGTAATATTCTGACTTTATTCTCGTAATATTCTGACTTTATTGTGTAAATCTTAGATGTTTTTCCCTCAATGTGGTCCTAATACTCCATAGTACATTGTCTCTTTGGCCCTCACTGCATTAGATTTATAAACTATATACTTAGACTATAAACTGTGTTACCTTCATCACAATGATCACATGTTTTGAGGCTCCAGACAGATTTCTTTTCTTTGCCTAAAATGTCTCTTTTGATAGTAAAGGTTGCCGAGCCCTGGTCTAGAGAGAGGCCGTGACAGAGAGATACTTCTCTTACCTCATAAACAATATTTGGCTGAGTACAGACTGTGTTGCTTCTTCATCATCCAGCGTCACATGACGCGTTTAAAATATAATAATTAAAGACGAATCTTTGTCACTTTCAGTTCCTCTTAACAGCTGTGAAGCAGCTGGATCTGTGTCACCGTCACAAGTCACATCTGTTGCTCAACCTGAAGACGTTTGTCACATTTTCTATCCAGATGAGATTAGAGCTGGATATCAGAACCAGTCTATAAAGATCTATAACCTTGTTGACTGATTCTTTAATCACATAGTTCCTGATTTAAATCAAAACTTTGCCGGTTTTAGACTTTATTTTGTTGTACGGCTGCTTGTGAGGATATAAAATCAAACTCTGATGGATCTGAGAAGTTCAATAGATCATCATGTTTGTTTAAATGAATCTGAGGTATCAAACATCGACTTGGTTGTCGTACCCAGATACCGTTGATAATAGTTCTTCAAATGATACGAGCTTGAGTTCTCTAATCTGAGGATCAAAGTTGTTGCACCGAGAGGAAGTTTGATTTTACGCCATTAAGGCAACTGGTGATTTTTAATTAATCTCTTAAAGCTAGAGTATAGATGCTGGCGACATTTTTCAGACATTTAGCGGACATTTTTTAAACTTCTTTTCTGACTTCTTTTTGACATTTTTCGAATTAATTTTTTACTTTTTTCGATATTTTTTTTTTTTACTTTTTCAGGACATTTTTCGGACTTTTTTGGACATTTTTCAGACATTTGCCAGACCTTTTTAAAAAAAACTTTTTTTCGGACATTTGTCGGACATTTTTCGGGTGAATCTAGTAAACCTCATGAATCCATCGGTACCAACCAGGTCATACTAGCTTGTCATGAAGGAGGTTAACTAACGCTCCGAACAGGAAAAAACTGTCATGTCCATTTTCAAAAGGGGTCCCTTGACCTCTGACCTCCAGATCAGTGAATGTAAATGGATTCTATGGGTACCCACGAGTCTCCCCTTTACAGACATGCCCACTTTATGATAATCACATGCAGTTTGGGGCAAGTCATAGTCAAGTCAGCACACTGACACACTGACAGCTGTTGTTGCCTGTTGGGCTGCAGTTTGCCATGTTATGATTGGAGCATATTGTTTTATGCTAAATGCAGTACCTATGAGGGTTTCTGGATCAATATCTGTCATTGTTTTGTGTTGTTAATTTATTTACAATAATAAATATATACATACATTTACATAAAGCAGCATATTTGTCCACTCCCATGTTGATAAGAGGATTAAATACTTGACTAATCTCCTTTTAAGGTTCATTTAGAACAGATAAAAATATGTGCGATTAATCACTATTAAATATTTTAATCAATTGAAATGAATTAATCATAAATGATGGCCACATGATTATTCCTCATTGTGTCATTCATTAATTCATCCATTCAGTCAGTCAGTCGGTCAGACGGAGCGGCATCTGAAACGATGACATCATCCATCCACACAGTGAAAGATGCAGCAGAGGAGGAGAGGGAGGGGGGGGTGTTGCCTCGGTGATATCACTGCCATCGCAGGATTGGCTGGGGGCGGCGGTGATGTCACACATCTCCAAGCTGCTCTCCTGAGCTTTGAACTGAGGCTCAGAGAGAGAGACGGACGCAGACAAAAGTTACGTCGTTTTAAATCTTTTAAACGCCGGAGACGGCTGCAGGTTTAGGATCAGAAGAAGAAGAGACGGCTGCAGGTTTAGGATCAGAAGAAGAAGAAATGTTTGAGCAGGCGGTTGGTTTCTCTGAGGAGGAGTCTGGAGGTGTGAAACAGAGACCAGTAACAGAGGAAATCCTGCAGATCTCACTCCTCAGTGCAGCCCGGTGTGTCTTTAAATCAGAGTGATAGTCGGGGGAAAAGACAGAAAGATCCAGACCTGGACCCGCTTCCTCCCAGATGACGTCAGTTTTTTTTTTCCGAGGCCGGATCAGCTGTAGTCAGGACATCATGAGATCCAGATCGGAAAGATCCGGGTTCTGTTTTTCACCTCTGAAGGTTTAGAGGCGGACATGGAGCGAGAGGAGGGCGGCGGGGCCGAGGCCGAGCCGCCAAGGGGACGAGACAAGATCCTTTGCTACATTAACATGCAGAGTCCAGGTAGGAGATCAGACCTGAACCTGGAGCTGCGTAGACCAGCGCCTGGTGGCGGTCTGACTCAGCACGGAGACATAACTAATGATTTTAAACTCAATCATGTGTTTATATATTTGATAAAGCGTCTCTAAAGATGCATCTTTGCGTAGAGGAAGAAAGGTGTTGTGGGTAAAAGTCGGTCGCAGAGGAGCCGACGCTCAAACATCCCAAATCTCAATGCGTCAAGCGAGCTGATTGGTTGATCCAACATCCTGTCGGGAAGTTTTCTTTCATATTTTGGGCGTAGCAGTGTCAGCAAGTGGTCTTCTAGCAGAGCAGGAAACTAGATTAGCCTTGGAGGCATTGGGATAAAGAGTTTGATATCTGAAGCGTTCTGGTTTCCGTTTGTAGTCCGAGTAGTATTGACCAATCACGTTGGATGCAGGTAAACAGTCCGTGTTTAGAGCAAAAGAGACGGAACACATCGGCTGAAATGTAATCAGGGAACTCGTCGGCTATCGTCTGACGATGATTTATCTTTTTATTGGTGTGAAATCAGCTTGTTAACCGTCTACTGGTGAATCAATCCGGTTGTACACGTTGTCTCTCGTCTCTCGACTCCGAGTCTCATCGATAGCCGACGGGTTCAGATATCGCAGATGAAGCGGAAGTTGCAAAAACACCGGATGTTTCTGCTGCGTTCTATCGTTAGTAACGGTAGTTACTGGATGTGACTTTAGTTGTATGAGTAGGCGAGAACTGCAAGGAGAGGAAGAGGGAGTGAGATGGCGCCTGGACACGGCGAAAGATGTGACGATTAAAAATATTTAATCACGATTAATCGCACATATTTTTTTTTATCTGTTCTAAATGAACCTTAAAGGGAGATTAGTCCAGTATTTAATCCTCTTATCAACATGGGAGTGAACAAATATGCTGCTTTATGTAAATATATGTATATATTTATTATTGTAAATCAATTAACAACACAAAACAATGACAGATATTGTCCAGAAACCCTCACAGGTACTGCATTTAGCATAAAACAATATGCTCCAATCATAACATGGCAAACTGCAGCCCAACAGGCAACAACAGCTGTCAGTGTGTCAGTGTGCTGACTTGACTATGACTTGCCCCAAACTGCATGTGATTATCATAAAGTGGGCATGTCTGTAAAGGGGAGACTCGTGGGTACCCATAGAACCCATTTACATTCACTGATCTGGAGGTCAGAGGTCAAGGGACCCCTTTGAAAATGACTAAAGGGATCCAAAAATTTAGTGTAAGTTTCGAGCGTTATTTAACCTCCGAAAAAAAGTTTTTAATAAAAGTTTTTTAAAATGTCGGGAAAAAGTCTGAAAAATGTCCCAAAAAAAAAAAAAAAAAACGTTTTTAAAAAATGTCAGAAAAAAATCTAAAAAATGGCCAAAAAAATTCCCGAATATAGTAAAAACAAAGTTTTTAAAAAGGTAAAAAAAATGTCTGAAAAAATGTCCAGAAAAAGTCTTAAAAACGTCGTCAGTATCTCTGCTCTCGCTTTAAAACTGGATCTGCTTCAACCTGAAAACACGGCGGTCCATCAGAAGAGGTTAATTAAAAATTGCAAGTTGTGTTAATGCGTTAAAGACATTAGTGGCGTCAAAACTACTTTTCGCTATTATCGCGTTAACTTTGCCAGCCCTAATACTGATATTTATATCTGTGACACGCTAACATCGTCCCTCCTGACGGATCAGTCGCTCCACTTTCTCTAAATGGTAAATGGTAAATGGACTTGCATTTATAAAGCGCTTTCCTAGTCTTCCGACCCTCAAAGCGCTTTTTCTAAACAGTTTAGATCTTAAAATAGACTTCAAGAATGATTCTGTAGAGAATTTAAAAACTCTGTTTTTAGTGGTTGATTCATCTCATGTACACAAACACCGACTCTGATGAAGAGAACAGAGAAGAGCTTTTTTATTTTATGACATTAAATTAAATTTCTCTGTTTGTTGCAGCGTTGCCTCCGAAACCGGTCAAGCCTGCGACTCCAGCACCTTCCTGTAGCTTCAACAACAGTATTTCCCTGACGGACGCCGAGTGGTACTGGGGAGACATCTCCAGGTAACACACAGATACACACAGATACACACTGATATACACAGATATACACAGATACACATAGATACACACAGATACACACAGATACACACTGACACACACATCCAGGCTGAATGATAAACAACTAGACTGAGACTGAAATAAAAAGATATATTATTAATACGTCACTACATTTATCTGACAGCTTTAGATCCTTTAAAGATTCAGATTTCTACACATAAAACACATGGAGAGCTGATAAATGTGATGTTTTAATGTCCGTTATGTGTGTTTGTAGAGAGGAGGTGAACGAGAAGCTGAGAGACACGGCTGACGGTACGTTCCTGGTTCGAGACGCCTCCACTAAGATGCACGGAGATTACACTCTGACTCTGAGGTAAACTGATCCACATCAACACACACACACACACACACACACACACACACACACACACACACACACACACACACACCACCACCAAACACAACAAGCTCTTATTAACCAATAAAGTACATAGAAATTACAATATATATATATATTAAAACAAAAAATACACAGAAATCATCGGCATGGTTTAATGACCACAACAGTTGAGAAAAATAATAAAAAATAAATAAAAAATTAAAAAATATCAAAAATAATATTACAAATACATTTTGCCATTAAAATGTATTAATTGATAAATTGATATTTCTGTTTTAATTTGCTTCTTTATTTATTTGTTTATTTATTTATTTATCTTTGTATTAATTCCCTTATTTATTTACTGTTCTGTTTAATTTCCCCATTAATTTGTATTTATTTGTATTTATTTTTCAATTGATTTATTTATTTTAGCATTTATTTATTTTTATTTATTTATATATTTTTTTTATTCTTTTTATTTTTTATTTATTTATCTTTGCATTTATTTTATAATTATTTTATATTGATAGCCCCCTCATTTGCATAACGAGGCAAAAATGCATAAAGAAATGTAAAAAAAAAAAAGGTGTAAAGAAAAGACAGAAATTAATGTTTGGGGAAATAAATAAGAGATGAAATAAAAAAAAAATGCAAAAGCAAATAAGTAAATTTAAAAATTCATAAAAAATAATAAATAAATAAAGTGGAAAATTAAACAGAAGAGTAAATAAATAAGGGAATTAATACAAAGATAAATAAATAAAGAAGCAATTTATTATTTATTTATTTTTGCATTTATTTTATATTTATTTTTAAATGTATGTATTTGTAACTGTTAATAATGCACCAGCGGGGGGCGCTGTTTTACTAAAAAACTAAATAAACGCTTTTTAATGAGTGATATCAGAATCAGAAATACTTTATTGATCAATACCTAGGAAATTACAGTTGTTCCATTTTAGAATAAAAATATATATCAACATAGATAAGTTATAAGAAAAACAGAAATAAGAATAAAGATGAAATGTAAATATTTGTACATTACAAATAAATAATGAATAATAAAAATATATATTATATATATATATATATATAATAATAACAATAATATAAAAAATATATATATATTATAATAATAATAATAATAATAATACAAATATAAAGTTAACCATCAAAGAAATCATAAACTGAAGTACAGGGGACTTCATATTACTGCGTAGCATTTAATGAATATATTTTTACGTTTAAGCATTTTTTTAATTAATTAATACAAATAATAATGTTAAGTTCCATGTTGTCCGCCGGTTTGGTTTTAACGTGCGAATGTTCTCTGACCGACTTCAGGAAAGGAGGCAACAACAAGCTGATAAAGATCTTCCATCGGGAGGGAAAGTACGGCTTCTCCGACCCTTTGACCTTCAGCTCCGTGGTGGAGCTCATCAACCATTACCGCCACGAGTCCCTCGCCCAGTACAACCCCAAACTGGACGTCAAGCTGCTCTACCCGGTCTCCAAACACCAGCAGGTCCGTTCACCGTCTCAGCTCACCGATCAGTCATCAATCAGCTGTTCTGGCCTCTGATTGGTTGTCGTTGTTGTTGTTGTTCAGGACCAGGTGGTGAAGGAGGACAGCATCGAGGCTGTGGGGAAGAAGCTCCACGAGTATCACCTTCAGTACCAGGAGAAGAACCGAGAGTACGACCGGCTGTACGAGGAGTACACCAGAACCTCACAGGTACACGACCAGTAACAGTAGTAATATTAGTGTAGAAATACTCTGTTACATATAAAAGTTCTGTCCTGTGTAAACTTAATGTATCAGCATCAAAATGAACTTTAAGTAAAAGTACACATTATGCAGAGTAATCTGTATTCTATTGTTGTGTTATAGTTTAAGTTTAATCTACAATAATACATCATTTAATAGTAGAGGAGCGTTTAAATGAGCTGGATTTCATCACATTCTTCTCCATGTGGTTTGTCCTCTTCCTCCTCCTCCTCCTTCCCCTTTTCCTCCCTCTCCTCCTCCTCCTCCTCCTCCCTTTACTCTTCCCCTTCCTCCTCTTCCTCCTCCTCCTTTTCCTTTTCCTCCTCCTCCTCCTCCTCCTCTCTTTCCTCCTCCTCCTCCTCCTTCTCCTCCTCCTCCTCTTCTTCCTCCTCCTCCTCCTCCTGCAGGAGATCCAGATGAAGAGGACGGCCATTGAGGCGTTCAACGAGACGATAAAGATCTTCGAGGAGCAGTGTCAGACTCAGGAGCGTTTCAGTAAAGAGTACATCGAGAAGTTTCGCCGAGAGGGCAACGACAAGGAGATCCAGAGGTAGGCTGTTGCCACGGCAACCGTGACGGAGACCTTTTTTAAAACACACGTGAAGGAGCCCTCGTTGCCATGGCGCCAGAGGCTGCAGGAAGAAACCACCTGCTGGTACATTTAACGTCCAGTCAGATCAACCTGCAGGCGTCACTTCAACTTTAAACACTTCTACTTTATTTATTTATTTTTTGATAGAACTCTGCTTTGTGGTTTTTCCACGTTAAAGTTTAAGACCATAAAATGTCTTTAAACTCCGCAGTAGAAATGGTGCCTACGTGGTATTTTTGCTTATTGTGACGTCATTTCTTGGGAGTATCTTCAAATTCTTCATACCCCTAAAATCTGTACAACCTCAGCTGAAAGATTATATAAGTCAATAAACTATAATAATTGCTAAAAGTTTGAAAATTGTCATTAAAAAAAAGAAAATCATAGACATGTTTTTTCCATCTAATGTTACTAAATAAACAATCAAAGCATATCGATCCAAAAGATTTGTAAATGTAGAAACATGAACTAAATATTTCTTAACTCTCCAGAAGTTATTGTTTATTGAGATATGCACATTTTTTAGAGCAGTTGGCGGCAAAGGCGTTCCACACGTAACGTAACGACGTCATCACAACATGATGACGCAAAAGACAGAAGCTTTAGCTTTCCACTGCAAAAGAAGAATGACTGCTTTAGCTGTTATGGTTTATAGTTTTATATCAATTTAAATAGGATCATGTTAGTTATAATAATAATAATAATAATAATAATAATAATAGATCTGTTTTTAAAGTGTTAATAGTCTTAATTTGATTATTTAATATATAAAAAATCAATGTTTATATATTTTAAATGTAAAATAAGTTCATCTTCGGTCTCATTTTATTCCAGCTTTCTGTACGTTTGAACCGGTCTTATTATCTGTGTTTGATATCTGATAGAATAACAACCACTTAAACACCAGAACACATGAAAAGTGTGAAAGATATGGAGACAAATAAATAAATTAAATTAAATTAAATAAAATTAAATAAAATTAAATAAAATAAAATTAAATAAAATTAAATAAAATTAAATAAAATTAAATTAAATAAAATTAAAAAAAATAATAATACATAAAATAAATAATTGAATTGAATTGAATATAATTAACAGTCAAACCAGACCGGGTTAGTTTTGACACGGGAGGACTAAAGTTGCATCAGGAGGGTTAATAAAGACGTGATTTAATATTTCCCGTCTCTGTTTTAAAGGATCATGGAGAACTACGACAAGCTGAAGTCTCGGATCAGTGAGATCGTGGACAGTAAGCGTCACCTGGAGGTGGACCTGAAGACACAGGCCGCCGACTACAGAGAGATCGACAAGAAGATGAACAGCATCAAACCGGACCTGATCCAGCTCCGCAAGACCCGGGACCAGTACCTCATGTAAGATACTGGACACACTCTGAAAAACCCACGTGGTACAACGCAGTACTCGTACTAACCGCTGTGTGTACTCTGTGTACTCTGTGTTCTCAGGTGGTTGACTCAGAAGGGAGTCCGTCAGAGGAAACTCAACGAGTGGCTCGGCCTGAAGAACGAAACCACGGAGGAGTAAGTTTCATCAACTTTATACTCTTTATACCGATAGGACAGGAACAACAGAGGGAGGTCGGGGACGCGGTGATGCAGCGAGGCATCATGGGAGTTGTAGGATTCCTTCAGTGTTCACAGAGGTCTCCTCCTCTCCAAAACAAACCGGGAGAAACACTCAAATAAAGCAGCTTCACGTTAAAAATCGCCGACGCCTTCGGAGGAGCTGAGAGTCGAGCTGCTAACGTTTACTCAGCTGGTTTATCTGATAACTTCACATCCAGACGTCCGACGACTAAAATCCTTCATCCGGTTAGAATATAGAGTTGAAATTGTAAAAATGTGACTTAAAACTGGATGAAAAATCAGTTTACAGCTTCTGACAGACAACCACACCACTGACGCAAGAAGGGGAACAAATGAAACGCACCGTTACCTTGATTCAAATTTCACTCAAAGTTAACAATTTATTTTAAAGTCACTAATTTCATTTATACATCAGTTCTAAAGTTAGAGTGAAGATACTGGTATCGTAGTAAACTATAAAACCTGATGAATCCATCGGTACCAACCATGTCATACTAGCTGGTCATGAAGGAGGTTAAATAACGCTACAAACTTACGCTGAATGTTGGAGAGGAAAAACTGTCATGTCCATTTTCAAAGAGGTCCCTTGACCTCTGACCTCCAGATCAGTGAATGTAAATGGGTTCTATGGGTACCCACGAGTCTCCTCTTTACAGACATGCCCACGGAAATGACGCTGCTTTCTGACACTCTCTAGACTGAATGATGAGTTGAATAGAACAGTGGTGTATTATGTGGTTTAGCCACCAGGTGGCGCCTTTAGACCAGTAAACACAGGAGAAGGAACATATTCAGAAAGCAGCGACGCTCAACCTCACTATACTATACACTATATACCACCTCACTATACTATACACTATATACCACCTCACTATACTATACACTATATACCACCTCACTATACTATACACTATATACCACCTCACTATACTATACACTATATACCACCTCACTATACCATACACTATATACCACCTCACTATACCATACACTATATACCACCTCACTATACCATACACTATATACCACCTCACTATACCATACACTATATACCACCTCACTATACCATACACTATATACCACCTCACTATACTATACACTATATACCACCTCACTATACTATACACTATATACCACCTCACTATACTATACACTATATACCACCTCACTATACCATACACTATATACCACCTCACTATACCATACACTATATACCACCTCACTATACTATACACTATATACCACCTCACTATACTATACACTATATACCACCTCACTATACCATACACTATATACCACCTCACTATACCATACACTATATACCACCTCACTATACCATACACTATATACCACCTCACTATACCATACACTATATACCACCTCACTATACTATACACTATATACCACCTCACTATAGAGAACTGTATAAATAATAACCGGGGTGTCTGTGTCTCAGGCTGTAGAGATGATTGTCCTCTAATCACAAGGTTGTCCAAATGTCAAAGTGTCCTTGAGCGAGACACTGAAATGCAGAAAGTTGTCTTTTCTTTTTGATGCTAATGTGTTAGCATCACCACTTCCCTAGCGTGTCTAACATGTCCTCTGTCCCCCCCCCTTAGTGAGTACAGCATGGTGGAGGATGAGGAGGACCTTCCTCACCACGACGAGCGTCTGTGGCGTCTCGGAAACATCAACCGCCTCCAGGCGGAGTCTCTGCTCCGCGGGAAGAGGGACGGGACCTTCCTGGTCCGAGACAGCAGCAAGCCGGGCTGCTACGCCTGCTCCGTCGTGTAAGACTCGCCTCTTATATACCTCTTTATTCACCTGTTCATTCACCTCTTTACCTCTTTATCTCTTTATTCACCTCTTTACCTGTCCTTTAACTTCGCATTTGGCATTTGTTTGTTTTTGTTTTGAAGGTTGTTCATGTGACTTTATCACGTAATCTCACATGAGTTCTGTTTCTATGTGAGGAATCTGTTCTGTCTCTTCAGGGTGGACGTTTGTGTTAATCTCTCTGTCTCTCTCTGCGTGTCTCTTCAGGGTGGACATTTGTGTTAATCTCTCTGTCTCTCTCTGCGTGTCTCTTCAGGGTGGACGTTAGTGTTAATCTCTCTGTCTCTCTCTGCGTGTCTCTTCAGGGTGGACATTTGTGTTAATCTCTCTGTCTCTCTGTGTGTGTGTCTCTTCAGGGTGGACGTTAGTGTTAATCTCTCTGTCTCTCTCTGCGTGTCTCTTCAGGGTGGACGTTAGTGTTAATCTCTCTGTCTCTCTGTGTGTGTGTCTCTTCAGGGTGGACGTTAGTGTTAATCTCTCTGTCTCTCTCTGTGTGTCTCTTCAGGGTGGACGTTAGTGTTAATCTCTCTGTCTCTCTCTGCGTGTCTCTTCAGGGTGGACGTTAGTGTTAATCTCTCTGTCTCTCTCTGCGTGTCTCTTCAGGGTGGACGTTAGTGTTAATCTCTCTGTCTCTCTCTGCGTGTCTCTTCAGGGTGGACGTTAGTGTTAATCTCTCTGTCTCTCTCTGTGTGTGTCTCTTCAGGGTGGACGTTAGTGTTAATCTCTCTGTCTCTCTCTGTGTGTGTCTCTTCAGGGTGGACGTTAGTGTTAATCTCTCTGTCTCTCTGTGTGTCTCTTCAGGGTGGACGTTAGTGTTAATCTCTCTGTCTCTCTCTGCGTGTCTCTTCAGGGTGGACGTTAGTGTTAATCTCTCTGTCTCTCTGTGTGTGTGTCTCTTCAGGGTGGACGTTAGTGTTAATCTCTCTGTCTCTCTGTGTGTGTCTCTTCAGGGTGGACGTTAGTGTTAATCTCTCTGTCTCTCTGTGTGTGTGTGTCTCTTCAGGGTGGACGTTAGTGTTAATCTCTCTGTCTCTCTCTGTGTGTGTCTCTTCAGGGTGGACGTTAGTGTTAATCTCTCTGTCTCTCTCTGCGTGTCTCTTCAGGGTGGACGTTAGTGTTAATCTCTCTGTCTCTCTCTGCGTGTCTCTTCAGGGTGGACGTTAGTGTTAATCTCTCTGTCTCTCTCTGCGTGTCTCTTCAGGGTGGACGTTTGTGTTAATCTCTCTGTCTCTCTCTGCGTGTCTCTTCAGGGTGGACGTTAGTGTTAATCTCTCTGTCTCTCTCTGTGTGTGTCTCTTCAGGGTGGACGTTAGTGTTAATCTCTCTGTCTCTCTCTGCGTGTCTCTTCAGGGTGGACGTTTGTGTTAATCTCTCTGTCTCTCTGTGTGTCTCTTCAGGGTGGAGGGCGAGGTGAAACATTGCGTCATCAACAAGACGAGCACCGGTTTTGGTTTCGCCGAGCCCTACAACCTGTACGGCTCTCTGAAGGAGCTGGTGCTGCACTACCAGCACACCTCGTTGGTCCAACACAACGACTCGCTCAACGTCACGCTGGCCTTCCCCGTCTACAGCCAGCAGAGACGGTGACCCGCCCGGTCCCCCCCCCCCATCCATACTGCCGCCGTGGACCAGCTGCAGCACCAGAACACGACCACGTGACCCGTCTAACGACAGTAAACCGTCCTGGTGCTGCACGTTAAAGGCTTCCTTACATCCCGTCAGAACGGTGGAAATCTAAAACTAATACTTTAATGTGAACGTCGTCACGTGGAGCTTTAACTTCAGGACTTCAGTTTAAATATGGTTCAGTTATCAGCTGATCTGTAGCTGAAGATCAATTCATTTGACTCATCACAGACGGAGACGACGCTGGAGGTCGGGATCACAGGGGAACCTCCGGTCCGGTCTGGTGTTCGGATTAATATCCAACCGGCTGGAACATTTTTACACCGTTCCAACTCTTTAATTCACCGTCTACAAACAAAACTACAACACATGGATGAAAGGTTCAGATTTAAACAACAGTTAGATGAGTTGTGCTGCGTACGGTTTGATGTCAACACTTTAATAAACTGAGACGCTTTATTTTGTTACAACAAGCTAACGGGACCGTTAGCTTAAATACGGAAACAAACACCTGACGGAAGAGACCCGTTCAGGTTCACGTATCAGAAACCCATGTGATCATCTTTTAATGCTTTCTGTCTGAGGAGGAACGAGGTACCGGACCGCCAGACGTCTCCTCGTTTAGTCTGCGGGAGGTCAGAGGTCAGAGGTCAGACGGACTGGACTACTCATCCTTTAATCATGACACTGATCCAGACCGCTTCAACTGAGCAGAACCACAGCTATGGACTGATGATGATGATGATGATGATGATGATGATGATGATGATGATGATGTCAAAGACAAGAGGGCGAACAGTCCAGAGAGGCTTCTCTTGTATGAACACTGTGAGCGACTGAACGAGGTTTATAACGACGCCGAATCAACGGAGCCACGTTTTTATACGTCAGGAGAAAAATACACCAGAAACCTGAATCATCCAAAGACCCGAACCCGACCCGACCCCCCCAATACCACCCCTAACCCCCCCACCAACCTCCCCAACACCACCAACCCTCCCATCACCACCACCTCCCCTCCAGCCTCCCAGGTTATCCCCATCAGTGTTTTCAGGTCCAGTTTCTTCAGGTCAGTTCTGTTTTGCCGCCTCAGAGTTTGGTATCATTTTGCCAATCGGACGGATTCTTCAGTTCTTTCATTTCAATAAACGTCCGTCAGCACAAACATTAACATTCACTCTGCTGGATCTAAACTGTGAGTTCAGGAACGAGGAGAACGGCGTCTTTCTGGATCTACTCAAAGGATTTAATCGGCTCCGGTTTCAAGGACGAAACGATGAAACATCTGGATCAGGATTTTCATCTTTACGGATTTAATTTTTCCCTTTTTTGTGCACTTGGACACCCGGCTTCCTTTCAACCAGGTACAGGAGACGAGACTCTGCGAGGATCTGAAGGAGCCGCCAGTATTATTACAACGTTTTCCACAACCTGGATCGGTTCTGGAAATCAAAACATTTCACTTTCGTTTGGAAACGTCCTGAAACTTTCAAGCTCTTATTTGACTTATTCCACAAAACGTCCTGGTTTTTCATTCCTTCTGACATCGAGACAGTAATAATAATAATAATAATTAACGGTTAAAGAGCTCAGATTAATAAACCGGTCGGCTTCTCCACGGCGAGGAACACTTCGACTCCGTCTAGTTTAAATCAGACCAAATCTGACGATGAAACGTTTCATCAGCCGATATTTCCTTCTTTTCTTCACTGTAATTAATAATTGATCGGTCTGCTGTGTGTGTGTGTGTGTGTGTGTGTGTGTGTGTGTGTGTGTGTGTGTGTGTGTGTGTGTGTGTGTGTGTGTGTGTGTGTGTGTGTGTGTGTGTGTGTGTGTGTGTGTGTGTGTGTGTGTGTGTGTGTGTGTGTTTTAGTTCATTATCATCCACATTTTTATATTTGAGATTTTGAGCACCGACGATCACGTTGAAGAGAAACGAGCCTCAACTTCTGTCAAAATGACATCAAATTAAAACCACAAGACTCTCAGCGCGTCATTAAAATATGAAATTACAGCTGCAGCTAAATATTTACATTATTAATTAATTAATCTGTCAGTCACTTAGTTTACAAATGTCCTGATTTGATTGATTTAACCCACCCCCCGCCCCCGGGGATCAATAAAGTAGTTCTGATAGATTTAACAGAAACATATTTCAATTTAAATTAGTAATAAGTAATAATAAATTAGTCCAAAGCGGCGAAATTTGAGATATTATTAATGTTAATGTCATTTATTTACCTTTTAAAAATAAGGAGATTTTATTTAAATTGCTTTTGGACTCAACATGGCAGCATTTATAGCCTACATTTCACATTATTTTAATTAAATTAAATTAAATTAAATTAAATTAAATTAAAAAAAATATTTAAAATAATAATAATAATAAAATATTAATTATAAATATTAATAATAAAATGAACAGTAGCACGACTGACATAGTCCTAATAAATCAGAGTTTCTAACGTGGGTGGGAGTAACGGACACAATATGCTTCTTTATGCACTTTTTAATGACGTAGCGCAATTTTATAATTTATGGCAAATTATTTGGCGGACCCCCTGACAGAATGCCACGGACTCCTGAGGTCCACGAACCTCACTTTGAGAACCACTGAACCAAACAACAGTCTAACAACCCAAACGATTAATTACCATAAAACTTGATGATGATGATGATGATGATGATGACATCAAACTGCTTGTTGTGTTGAAGTCAAAAGATATTGAGTTTACTGTCACATAAAGATGAAGAAAAGCTTCACAGTTTGTTTTCAGCTCTGATTCTCAGTTTACAATCATTTAATTAAATTAAATTAAATCGTCTCACTAAAGGAGCTGCAACCACAGAACGGTTGATATTTATTGATAATTATTGACATAAACAATTAATCAATTATCACAAAAGTTTTCTGTGGATTAAATAACAGATAAAATGCACAATGTGTAATTTTCTCTCAATCAAAACAATAACAACAGACAGAGTTTGGTGACGTTTATCCAAAGGTGTGCTACAATGAAATATTTTTATTTTATTAATAAGATATAATTCATCTAGAAACTGAAACCAAATGGGCCTCATATTGAGCCCTGAGGAACTCTACGAGGAGCTTTAAGGACTGTTTTACGTTTTTCTTTAGTTTGTGGTTTAATTCTCAGTTTTAAATGATAATTAGTGCAAAAGTCTCAAATATTAAAAATGATGTGCTTGTAAGAAACAAACCGGGGTCGTGTCGTGAAGGTTTAAAAATAATTTCATGGTTGTTACAAAAAAAAAAAACTGGATTTAATTTGGGAGAATCCGGCAGATTGTGTTACAAACTGAGGATCTGGTTGAAAATGATAAAAAGTACATTATGAGTAAAAACAAACATCTCAAGCTACAATATTCTCCATAGAACTGGTTTCTAGTTTTGACCGTAGCATCATCGTATTATTAATTTCAGGCAGTATTTTGTTTAAATTTAATAAATCTGATACTTGATTTTGCTTTAATGATCTGACGCATCTGAGGCCCATAAATATTTATTTTTTATGATTATTTCTATATATTTCCATTATTTATCCACCTGAACATTATTAACTGTAGTTTTAATATCAAGAGAACATTTTTGTTTCTCCAAATATAATTTGTTTCAGTTTTTCTGATAGATCTCACTTTGTACCTTTTTGTTCCAGATATGTTTAACCCTCACATCTAAAAACTTAAATTATTTAATTATATTTTCAGAACCATGTTGGAAGTCTGAGCCGTCACGACCTGAAACCTGTTTCCTCTGCACGCCGCTGGTTTTCTCTTAATTATAAAATCATCCTAATTCTGTAAAATACATAAACAGTATTTTCTGTATCAGAAATCGTTCGTCTTTATTTTTTATTTTTTTTATTCCTTCTCTCTTTGCTTCTCTCTCATGCTGTTGATGTCAGAATTGAGGACAATAAAAAAACACCAGGATCTTGAAATTGTTTTTTTGTCATTTTTGTCATTCAAGAAAAAAATAAATAAATACATAAATAAATAAATAGGGAAAAAAATAAGAAACAAAAGTGAATGTAAACAGAAAAAAATAAATTGGATATTAAAACAAAAATAAGTAATTTGTCAAATAAATAAATTCTGTGCATATTTATTTATTTTTAAATTAACCAGCACATTTATTTGGTAATTAAGTCTTTTATTTCTACATTTCTTTTTTTTATTATTTAATTTATTTATTTGATGAGTCATTTAATTTTTAACTTTTAAACTTTTAATTTACTGTGTGACTTTTTATTTGAAGTGATATTAATATCTTTAAAAATGTTTTTTTCTCCAAAGTTTATTGAAGTCAAACATTATAATTGAGAGGTGGAGTGACGTCGTCAGAGTGGCGCCGACTCCGTCCTCCATGTTGTTTTTTCACAGTGATGGCGACCGTGAAGACCAACACCAGTAACGTTGATGGTAAGCTATTTATAATTTCCAGGTCTATAAACTCTGTGTTTTACCCGACCAGCAGTCGGCGCTGGAAGAAGAGTTCAGTCTATTAAAGTTCTTATAATCCTCGTTTGTTCTGCCAAACAATAATATGAACTTTCTCACTAACTCTCTGCTCGTTTGTGTTTGTTTAGTCTCTTTAACTCAGACTTCTCTCTCTGTCGGACCAACGACCGTCCTCGGACCTCTCTCTTTCTCTGAGCCTCGTCTCATCCCAGCTGTTTGCATCTGGATATTTGTCCTCCAGGAGATTCAGGTAAAAATCTGTTAACTGCTTTTGCATGCTAACATGTTAATGTTTAGCAGGTTTAATGTTTACCATGTTCACCATCTCTACTTTATTATGTATTTAATCATAAGCAAAAGTGAAAGCTGTTATATCCATCTATGCTCTCTTCAAAGCCACCAGACTCCACTGAAAAGAACAGTAATTTAACCTCTCAGAACGTAGGAGCTGCTGATCTACTGCTGCCTCCATCGGTTAGTTAGTTTGTGAGACTTTAGTGAATCTGAACTAACCCTTTAAAGGTCTTATTGATAAGAGTTTTATGACGAAGAATATAGTTTTTTTTTTTTTTTTTTTAAATAATTAGGGCTGAACCTGATGAATCCATCGGTACCAGCCATGTCACACTAGCTGGTAGTGAAGGAGGTCAAATAACGTTCTGAATTTACACTCAATTTTGTCGAGGAAAAACTGTCATAGCCATTTTCAAAGTAGAGATAGAGAGTAGAGATACACACAGGTTTTTTCAGACTTTTATTTTTTATTTTTTCAGACCGTTTTTTGGACATTTAAAAAAAAAAAAAAAAATTCCAAACATTTGTTGGACATTTGTTTTTACTTTTTTTCGGACTTTTAAAAAAAAAAAAACTTTCAGACTTTTTTCGCACATTTTTAAAAACTTTTTTGTACTTTTTTTCAAACATTTGTCGGACATTTTTCTGACGGTTTTTTTTTGGATAATTTTTTTTACTTTTTTCGGGCATTTTTCAAGTGAAACTATAAAACCTGATGAATCCATCGGTACCAACCGTGTCAGACTAGCTTGTCATTAAGGAGGTTGAATAACTCTGAAGTTACACAAAATTTTGGAGAGGAAAAACTGTCATGTCCATTTTCAAAGGGGTCCCTTGACCTCTGACCTCCAGACATGTGAATGTAAATGTGTTCTCTGGTACCCACGAGTCTCCCCTTTATAGACATGCCCACTTTATGATCATCACATGCAGTATAAATATGTTATTTTTTCCTATTCTAAAATGGTGTTCTTTGTACTAAAATTACATTTTAAATATTGCAGTATGTTGAATCGTTACCTCTGTATCATGATACGTATCGTATCGCTAGATTCTTGCCAATACAAATAATAATTCACAAAGAAATCTAACATAACGTTTCAACGTCTCTACGTAAACACAGGGATGGAAATCTGAATATAAATAAACTATAAATAAATCAACTGACAAGAGAATTCCCCAAATTATCCTTTTAATAAACAATATTTCAGACTACGTCCCAAAACAGAAAAATACAAAGTGATGATAGAAGATAAGTAAAGATAAATGTCAGATGAAGGAAAATGATGACAGTTAATAATAATAGTAATATAATCATGCTTTAGTTTTTTAACGTTAACCTTCAACTCGGAGACGGTGCTTTATGTTTAATTAATCATGTAATGAGTGTTTGTAGATTACCCCTTCAGGGAATGTGCACTGTTATAAACAATATTCTCATGATTTCCTGTTGTTCTAAACTAAAGGAGGCACAGTGTGACCGTGGCGCTTCATGTGAATGTGATCAGGTATTCTGGGTACGCCTGGATGTCATTGAAGACTACAAACATGGTCGGATTGGCCTGATTATCTGCGACGCTGTCGTACAGGTCTGCGGCGTTCCCAGAGTTCTTGGAGGGCGGGGTGATTAAGCCGCCTCTTCCTTGGGTGAAGTCTCCGACCAGGACCCGGGCAAGGTACATCCGCTTCAGGCCGCTGGCGTCGGGTTTGGCGTAGCCTCGTGCCGAGTAGACCGGGTCCACCGCAAAGTAAGAGCCGTTGCCGATCATCGCACCTAAAGAACAAAACACAGTTTATTACTAATAATACTAGAACTAAATACATCAACAGAGGAAACAAGAGACTAAACTATCTCTACATACGTAAAAACATACGTTAAAAACATACAGGAAAGACAATTTAATGAAACTTTTTCACATCAAAAGTTTGTATTTTTATTTAAATATCTGCGTTGATTTGATTTCCATTAGTAGTTTTAATGACGTGTTATAAGCTGCATAGAGCTAGTGTTAGGAAGTAGTATTTAGTATTGTGACTGTACTGTAGGTATTTCCTCAGAGTGCGGTCCTAGTATTTAATCTTGTGAACCTTGTGACAGTAGAGTATTAGAGTAGAGTATTATAGTATTGTGTGTTTACCGTGCGCTCCTGCGTAGCTGCGGTTGAAGCCCTGTGTGTTGATGAGGTTGACGGAGGCGGCGGCGGTTCCGTGGAACAGCATCCTCTCGTTGTTGGTGTGTTTGTTCTTCACCTCCAGATGTTTCTTCAGCAGCTGGTAGCTCTGCCACAACGTCGTGTTCTGGACGCGTTCAATCTGCCAACACCAGAAACAACAAAACACCTCATTCAGTTCAAGAGATAGATAGAGAGCGAGCGTTGGTAACGTCCCGTTGTGCTGATCAGAGATTGAACGTACGTTGATGATTTTGGCGGGCAGTCCGGTCTTCGTTAGCTCCGCCTCCACCTCCTTGTATTCTTTAGATCCGACCTTCAGAGGAAACAGCTTCAGCAGGTCGCCCTTCAGGTCGTCCCAGTGAGGCGGCAGAGCGCTGTCGTCTGAAAACACAGTTACAGAAACAGAGTTAGTTTAAAGTTAAGATCCAGATTCATAGTGTAGATTCAGTGTGAGTCAACTTCAACCCGTTGTTGATGAGAGTATTAAATACTTGACAATAATGCGACTCACCTTTCACCTCTCTTCTGAGGAGCTTCAGCTGTCTACGCCCGTTCACTGACACGGCTTTTCTCATTGTCACTTGAGCGTCGAACTTGTCGTTGTTGATCTTGATCCTCACACTCTGTTGTTTCTTCTCCAGCGCCTCCTCCAGGGTGAGGTTGGTGTAGATGTCAAAGGGCACCATCACGTCGCCGTGCTGCTCAAACTGCCACTCCACCAGCCCGCTCAGCAGCAACGCCTTGCTCTTCAGGTTCTCCGACCGCTCCACCTTCCGGATGATGTCCCTGACGGGCACAAACAAAACACATTTATAGGAATATGCTAACATTTGGTTCTCTGGACTAAATATGGCTTTATAAACCTCTTCTCTGTTAGAGACCATGACGTGGCCAACGGCAGCACTGGAAAGATAAACTGAGGGCGTATAAATCTGTGGATGACCTCATCATGACCTCATCATGACGACATCATGACCTCATCATGACATCATCATGACCTCATCATGACATCATCGTGACCACCTCATCATGACATCATCATGACCTCATCATGACCTCATCATGACGACATCATGACCTCATCATGACCTCATCATGACCTCATCATGACGTCATCATGACCTCATCATGACGACATCATGACCTCATCATGACCTCATCATGACCTCATCATGACGACATCATGACCTCATCATGACATCATCATGACCTCATCATGACATCATCGTGACCACCTCATCATGACATCATCATGACCTCATCATGACCTCATCATGACGACATCATGACCTCATCATGACCTCATCATGACCTCATCATGACGACATCATGACCTCATCATGACGACATCATGACCTCATCATGACGTCATCACTAAAGGCTCATGTTTTCTCTGCTGTATAAATGGCCTTGCTGACCTGACAGCAGACTCGGCGGTGTAGACGTCTCTGGTCAGACCCTCCAGGTGGATTTTGGGCTCCTGGTCCTCCAGCCGGTCCAGACGGATGCTGACAGTCAGCTTCCTCTGCAGGGCCTTCAGCTGGTCCATGTCAGCCTGCGACAGGTGACCGATGTAGTGGTCTGTGATGGTGGCCTTCGCCTGCTCAAACTCAATCAGCTCCGAGATCTTCCTCTTGGCCTGACTCACCGCCTGCAGAGGAGGAGGTACCAGGTCGGTTACTAACGAGTATCTCTATATGCCAGAACATTTTCATATTGTTATCGTAAACCTCTCTCAATGACCTCGTTTACATGCACACTATATTCAGTTTTTGCACTTATTCCAAAAAAGACTAAGAAAGAATCTTCCTACTAAAGTCTAGTTCACACTACACATCTTCAGGCCTGATTCTCCGCTCCCCAACGGTCTGTGGAGCTCCACAACAAGCTCCAATATTTAGTGCATGTAAACATACTTGCCTCCAGAGATCCTTTCAAAGCAAAGAGCTAAAACATGAAGTGAGTAATTGCGTGTTCACCGTGTGGTTGTCGGCACACAGCTGGAACACCGTGGCCTCAAACTCCTCTCTCTCCAGAACCAGGCTGTCGGTGCTGGGTCGCTCCTCTCCGAGTCCCATGAAAAACGAAGTGACGGTGTCTGAAACAAAGTAGAACAATACAGTGAGACATGTTGCATGGAAGATATGACTAATTCTCAAAGAATGCAGTTTTAACGGGAGCTTCTGCATTCTTCTTAAGCTGTGTTTACTCTTATTCCGACATACTATACTACGACTTTTTTTCCATGAAATCTTTCACAATGTTTCATCATTTACTAGCAGGTGGAGTTTATTAAATACCTCTGAACTTGGCGAATGTGCTCTTCTCCTCCACGTCCTCTCCCATTCTCCTCTTCATGCTCTTATGAAACTCCGCCATCATGACGGGCTGGAAGATCAGGATCTTTACGCTGCGAACAAACCTCGGGTGCTTCTTCCTCACAAAGTCCACCACCGCTTCCACCATGGCGTCCGCCACCGCCGACGGGTTGGCCCCTCCCAGACCTAACGGGCAGACAAGGACCGGTGATGATGATGGGAAGGACAAGAGGATCAGCATAGTGTGTGAAACTTGATGATGCACATTAAAGACAGTCGAAAGCATAGCTTGTCAAAGTGCGGCCCACGGGCAGTTTAGTATCCCATCAAATCTATCATATCACAAGTCATAGTATAGTAGTAGGCGACTATACTATGACTTTTTTTTTTTATTTCTCGACATACTATACTATGACTTTTTTTATGAAATTTTTCGACATAATATACTATGACTTTTTTTTTTATTTCTCAACGTACTATACTATGACTTTTTTTAATGAAATTTTTTGACATACAATACAATGACTTTTTTTTCATGACATTTTTCTACATACCATACTATGACTTATTTTATGACATTTTTAGACATACTATACTATGACTTTTTTTAATGAAATTATTCGACATACAATACTATGACTTTTTTTAATGAAATTATTCGACATACAATACTATGACTTTTTTTAATTACATTTTTCGACATACAATACTATGACTTTTTTAAATTAAATTATTCGACATACAATACTATGACTTTTTTTATGAAATTATTCGACATATATAGTATGACTTTTTTTATGAAATTATTCGACATATATAGTATGACTTTTTTTATGAAATTATTCGACATATATAGTATGACTTTTTTTATGAAATTATTCGACATATATAGTATGACTTTTTTTATGAAATTATTCGACATATATAGTATGACTTTTTAATTAAGTTTTTCGACATACAATACTGACTTTTTTTTCATGACATTTTTCTAAATACCATACTATGACTTTTTTTTCATGACATTTTTCGACATACCATACTATGACTTTTTTTAATTCAATTTTTCGACATACAATACTATGACTTTTTTTAATTAAATTATTCGACATACAATACTATGACTTTTGTTAATAAAATATTTCGACATACAATGCTATGACTTTTCTTTACTGAATTTTTTCGACATACTATACTAAGACTTTTTTCAAGAAATGTTTCGACATACTATACTATGACTTTTTTTAATGAAATTTTTCGACATACAATACTATGACTTTTTTTAATTAAGTTTTTCGACACACTATAGTATGACTTTTTTTAATTAAGTTTTTCGACATACTATAGTATGACTTTTTTTAATTAAATTATTCGACATACAATACTATGACTTTTTTTAATGAAATTTTTCGACATACAATACTATGATTTTTTTTAATTAAATTATTCGACATACAATACTATGACTTTTTTCATGAAATTTTTTGACATACTTTACTATGACTTTTTTGAATGAAATTTTTCAACATACTACACTATGATTTTATTTTATGAAATTTTTCTACATACTATACTATGACTATTTTTTTATGAAATTTTACGACATACTAAACTATGACTTTTTTTGTGAATTTTTACGACATACTATACTATGACTTTTGTTAATAAAATATTTCGACATACAATGCTATGACTTTTCTTTACTGAATTTTTTCGACATACTATACTATGACTTTTTTTTCAAGAAATGTTTCGACATACTATACTATTTTTCCCCCACACAAAATTTTCCTAAAAAAGTCATAGTATAGTATGTCAAAAAAATAACATTAAGTCTTAGTATGGTATTTATAAAAAGCCATAATATATTATTTAAAAAAAAGTTATTCTTTAATATGTCGAAAAATGTCCCTTAAAAAGTCATAGTATAGTAAAAAAAGAGCAGACTTTGAGTCTTATGTCAGCCCATTCTGCAGAAGCGTTCTCTTTAAAACATACAGTAAAAATGAAACTAATCTTCTTTGTCAGATTGAAATAATAACTGATATATAGAAAGTTTTTGTTTGCACAGACCTGTTCCCAGAGCTGGGAAGGAGACGGAGATGAACTTATTCTCCTCACAGAACTTCAGCACTGAGTAAACCATGTCCTTGATCTTAGCAGGATCGTTCTGGCCGACCACGTGGATGATGTGTCTGCTCGGCAGCAGGCCGGCCGACGTCAGGATGAACAGACCGGGCTGGTAACTCGGAGAACTCACTGCAGAGAGGAACCAAACAACACTGGTTGACATATTAGCTAAAAGTGATAGTTGAAATATTAGTTAAAAGTAATGGATAAATGGTTGAAATATTAGTTAAAAGTAATGGATACATGGTGAAAAATATTAGTTAAAAATACTGGATAAATGGCTTAAATATTAGCTAAATGTAATGGTTGAAATATTAGTACGTTCCCAGTTGTGACTGTGTGCTGAACTGTGTGAAAGTGAAGCAGAGCGATGCTGAAAAAGGATAAATAACGGTTCAATTCCAGCTTCATACCGATCTGTGAACACTCCAGCTGAACGGTTAATCCAGCGCTGTCTAAGATCGCCTTCGACACGCCTGAGAAAACAAAAACGATTGAGTCATTTACTAAACAGTCGTCAGTTAAACACTTTAAAAACAGGACGGTCCTGTGAATTAAATGTTAAACTACTTTTATTAAGATATTCACTCCAGAGGAAGAGGACGAGGAGAAGAACAAAAGGGATAGTCACCTGATTGAAGGTTAAAGGCCTGATTGGAGGAGTTGATGATGACGTCACAGGCCTCCTTGGTGATGTCACCAGACGACGCCTCGAGGACGAGCTGACCCATCTGCATCCGATAGACTCCGAGGGATGGAGACGACACCTGGCTGAAGGAGGCTGACACACACACACAGAAATCAATCTAAATGCATAAAGAAGAGACGGGTTAAATGAAAGGTGTGTTGGAGGCGTCTTACCTGAGGACTGCTGTGATTGGCTGTGGGATTTCCTGCCTGGCGACACGTTGAATTCCTGAGCTTCCCGCTGAGGAGTCTGACCTTTGAACTCTCTGGTGAAACACTGATGAACAACATGTTGATGTATTAATAATAAAGCTGATTTTAGAGCACACTTGTATGAGTTTCTTTGGGTGTGAAAGTTCTAATCCTCAGATTAATAAATGTACTTTTATAAAAACGTGAGTCTCCCAGTAAATGGGCAGTGTTGGCGAGTATGTTGTTTTGCGAATATTTTACTAATGTCTTATTTGAAAGTCTTAGTTGTCACTGTCAGAACTACGATGAATGAAATTAACTCACATCCACGGTTTGGGTGTCGCTCGGGTGAACGACGACGGCCACCTCTCTCAGATGGCGAGGAGTTCGTCTGCGGCTGAAGGAGTGGATCTCCTGCAGCAGGACTTTGGACACCACGTCTCTGGGGAAGCTCAGGTTTCCCGTGCCGATGGCCGGGAAGGACAGCGACGCCATGCGGTGCTTCTCGGCCTCCTCCAGACAATATCTGATGATGGATATCAACTCCTGAGAGGAAGAGACGACACACGGAACCAATGAGACCACAAAGCCTGTTAAACTAGCTGCTGTACAGGGAGGGAAATACAGTCATTAGTATAAACAACGTGTTGCTGTGGACGCCACGTTGGTTCAGATCAGAAAGTCACACAATAACACAAACTAACTAACCAATGGATGCATCTATTTGCATGATTTTTCCACTATCCGCTCCACTAAACAGACAAACCAAACACTGTTAACTTTTCCTGCTTGGGCCGGAGTCGATAACGTTACTCGCTGCCTTTGCTGCCACTCTCTCTCTCTTGCTTCACCACTCCCTTCCCACATACACTCACACTCTGCATAGGCTTCAGTTGGTTGCAATCTGCAACCTCACCACTAGATACCGCTAGATCCTACACACTTGATCTTTACCCGCTTCACCGCTTTACCTCGCCGTCAGACAGCCCTTTCTGACGGGGAACTGAAGTCGTTAAATCGCTCTCTTCAAAGCCACCAGACTCCATTCACAAAAACAGTAATTTTAACTCTCAGAACACGGGACTAAACATACAACCCCACTTCAAACAATCCAAACAAACCCTTCCAGTTATTTCCAAACGTTGACTCAGCAAGCGCTGACGTTCACAGTATTCATAACCTTATTGATTAGCTTACTGTGCTAACCCACACTTTATGCTAACGGCTGAGTTTCCATTTACAAAAAACAAAACAGAACGCAGATGGACCTTCCCTTTAAGACATCTATGAATAAAAAGATGGTTATGTATTTAATTGTTTGTAGACGCAACAGGTTATCTGGTTGATCCCCGACCTGAGTATGACCCAGCCGTGACCCAAACCCGCTCACCTCCTCTTCCTGGCCGTCTCCGTTGTTCCAGTGCGGGCAAACGTTGTGAAAGACTTTGCGACACTTGAGGTTGAAGCCGTCGGTGATGACGACATCGCCGTACCGCAGTGCGGTCCCCCCGGCTTTGGACCGAATGGCCGACTGCAGGCCGTGCCCGGCCGCCTGCAGGAGCGCTTTGGACACGGCTCCCTGGTTCAGGTTCATGTCCTCCGAGATGGTGTTGACGATGACGTCAGTCTGTGGACCAAAACCACACACAAGTTTAGGACTACAACAGGAAGGATCAGAAGATTAATGTAAGACAACTGATGATTGGTTTAACCGTCTGAGACCCACAATAGAGCCGTTTATGTCTTCTTTAGGGGGACCCGGGGGGTCTGTCCGTACGTTAGCCGTTAGCTCCATGCAGGACTGTGCAGCCCACTGGCTGGTAACAGCTAACGTTAACTAGCTCTCGTCCAGTAACAAACTCCACTGATCATTTTGAAGCTCAAATCAGCAAATTAGGGGTGTCAAGAGAACCGAAACTTCGGGACCAAGTCGATGCCAAAATTCTGAAAACGTGACTGTAACGTTACTCGTACGTCAGGGCTCGAGACTAACGTCTGTCCCGTCGTCCCGTTCTCTTAACACCCGCAATTTGCTGATTAGAGCTTCAAAATGATCAGAGGAGTTTGTTTTGTTGTTGAACAAAGTGTCAGAATCGCACACGTCAGTTAATTCAGTACTCACAGTCTGGTCCTCGATGTTTCCCTTCTGCAGAATGATCTTCAGACCCTCAGCCGTGGTCTGCTCCGGCCTCGCCGACCTACAGCCAATCACAGAACAGGAATGATGTCATCACAGTGAGTCACCGCGGTCACCGTTACCGCGTTTGGTTTGTTTCTCAAAAAGACAAAAATCTAACACACTGTACCGACTCCCTGAGCTGCATAGTATGTAGTAGTTTCTGTTAGGGATGCACCGATACCGATACCAGTATCGGGTATCGGGTCCGATACTGTACTCATGTACTCGTACTCGCAAAACGGCACGACATTAATCTCTTGTCACCATCTTTCGGGTCCTCACGCTACACCTCCCCGACGGTGCGGGTGAAACGGGCCGGTGGTGCGTCCGACCCCGCTGGGCCGGGATCCCGCCTCAGCCAGCGCGCGCCGGCCCTCACTTTCATTGCGCCATGGGGTTTTGCTTGCACCCTCTGACTCGCGCATGCGTTAGTCTCCTTCGTCCGTGTTTCAAGACGGGTCGGGTGGGTTGTCGACATCGCCACAGACCCCTCATGCCTGGGCAGCGGCACAACGCAGTTGGGGCACACTGAGGCCAGTCCGCCTCGGTCGACAGCCGCACCAGGAGCAGGGAGCACCGTCACTGGGGGAGGAGGGGGTGAGGTCCGGGCGGGGAGCGCTGTAAAGCTGCGGCCGCGAGCCACTTCGCCCCGAGCCTTTCCAAGCCGACCTAGAGCCAGTGGCGGCGCACCGCCTCGTATGAGGGACTCCTCAGCCTGCCGTGTGTCGCTCACACCCTCCAGCTGGCTGTTAACGAGGGTCTTTTGGCTCAGAGAAGTACTCGTATCGGTACTCGGTATCGGAGAGTACCCAAATGTAAGTACTTGTACTCGGTCTGAAAAAAAGTGGTATTGGTGCATCCCTAGTTTCATTTTTTTCTGACCCGATGATGGACCTGGTATTATAAATATCTCATAATGTGGTCTTACAAACTTTACTGAAGAGAAAAAACTAAATGAAGAAGAAACAGACAACAGAAAAGAAAGAGAAGAAGAACCTCACCCTCCATGTCCTCTGGTCCTGCCGTGTCCCCCGGGGCTCTGACCTCCCCAAGCTCCTCCTCCTCCTCCTCCTCCTCCTCCTCCTCCTCCTCCACCAAACCGACGGCCTCCTGGCGACTGGCTCTGACCTCGACCTCCACCCAGCTGATCTCCTCTGGGAAGTGAGCAATAAAGTTGATCATCTGATTCTGCATCAACAGAGAAACTCCAACAATGGCTTCATGCTCCTTTACATCCTCACTAGATGCCCGAACCACCTCAGCTGGCTCCTTCCAACGCAAAGGAGCAGCGGCTCTACTCCGAGTCCCTCACGGATGACTGAGCTTCTCACCCATCTCTAAGGGAGACGCCGGCCACCCTCCTGAGGAAACCCATTTCAGCCGCTTGTACCCGCGATCTAGTTCTTTCGGTCTCATGTTAATTCTTCTTTGTTTAATTGTTTAAAAAAGACATTATGTAACTTTTAAAACATATAAATCATGTTTTTCTTGCCAGTGTGTGGACAGGTTGTAACTTAACCTAAAATATGAGACCTTCCACGACTTCCTGGGTTTCCTCTCTCAGCCTGTAGACCGCTTTCAATGTGAAGAATCAGAAAAAAAATAAAAAAATACTGCGGATGTGACATCATGCGCGCTCGCGATTGCCTTTATTTTTAGCTCCAGTGTGCAACCATAGCTAACGTTTGGTTAGAAATGGAGTCCGCTAACGCCAACTAGCATGACATGGTTGGTACCGATGGATTCATCAGGTTTTGTAGTTTCAGATAATACCAGTATCTTCACTCTAGTTTTAAAACTGAGCCGCTATAACCTAAAAATCGCAAGTTGTGTTAAAGCATTAAAGAAATTAGTGGTGTGAAGGCTAGCTGACTTTATGCTAAGCTAAGCTAACTAGTTGCTAGCCTTTAAATATTCTCCCATCTCCAAATCCCTGTGGTGTGTCCTGATCAACAGTAAGAGTTCATTATAGTAAGAAATGTTTCTTGTATTTACCCTGACGCCGCAGCGCCTCTTCCTCTTCCTGCCGGCTCTGGTACCGTCATCGAAGGTTCAAGGTCCATGAACTCTCTGTTGACAGCGGTGGCCAGAACCGTCACCGTTTTATCGTTGTTGTCCACCAGGTGAATCTCCGTCAGCGATCTAGGACCTCCTGGACTGTCGCAGTACTCCCGAACCGCCTGGGCGATGGTGTCAGCACAGAGGTCAACAGGAAACCCAAACACGCCGGAGCTGATGGCCGGCAGCGCGATGGTGGAGCAGTTCACCGCCTCCGCTTGGGTCAGACTATTTTTAACCGCGAGCTTAAGGCGCTTCACTGACGTCATCCTGTCAGAGTCAGAGAATCGCGGACCGACTGCGTGTACGACGTGCTTGCACGGCAGGTTATACGCACCGGTCACGATGGCGTCACCCGGACGTAGTTTCCCATTTTTGGCGACGTGGTTGTCGCTGATTTTCTGCAGCTCCGGTCCGGCAGCCTTGAGCAGCGCGAACGCCAAACCGCCGATGTGCTTCAGCTCCTCGTTAGCGGCGTTGACCACCGCGTCTACGGCGAAGCTGCAGATGTCCGCCTTGCTGACCGAAACCAGAACTCCACTCGTGGTCTTCACTTTGCAATAACAAAGGCCACTTTCTTCCTCTTCCTCCTCTTCCTCTTGATTGTCTGGACGAAGCACCACCACGCAGCTGCACTCCGTCATTATTGTAGACAGGAAATTGCTTCTTTGAGCCTGGAAGTACTTCTTGGCTCCGGGTTTATCCACGACGAAGGTGTCAGTGGAGAGAAAGCCGGTCAGCTCCTGAAAGCACAATCTGGCTTTCTGGACGTGAAGACGAGCACCGGCGAGGGTGATCTTCGGCCTCTCTGGATCAAATCGGACTTCTACGTCATAATCTTTGGCGATACCGGACCAATCTTGTGATCTCTTCTTGTCGATGAACTGAACAACTGCGCAGGACTCGACACGAACGGTTTCTTGAATTCGGGAGTAGTTCGCGATGAACTCCTTCAGACTGCTGCTGACCTCTTTCACCGGGATCTGGAAGCCGGCCACCGTTATCTTGTCTTTTCTCTCCGGGTGGATCTGAATGGCCACCGTCGTCTTCTTTAAGGAGTTGTAGGTGTCCAACAGCTGCTGGTTCAGGTTCACCCAGTTGTGAAGTTTCAGAACGTCCTGGTCTTCCACATCCAGAGTCTGCAGCGCCAAAACCGCCTTCATCTTAGTCTCTGCGACGGCGAGGACGCTCTCAGAGCTCCCCAACAGAGAAACCCCTTTGCTTTCAACGAAGTAGATGGCGCTGATGCCTTGGGAGGTGAACAGGTCCTGCGACATGTCCATGGGATCCACGGTCTTGAGGAAGTCTATAAGATGTGGGGGGACATTAAGCTGCTTTTTACTCATACCCACATTCCTCTCCAAGATCCAGGCCTTCGTCTTGAAGACTTCTGCAGGGAGTCCGGTAATGGTTAACTTCTGGGTGACTTCATCGAAGGAGAGTTTCATGTCGGGGGAGACGTCCTGGGCAGCTTTCTGGAAGCCCTCGTGATTCAGGATGTAGAACATTGCAGGGGACATACCCATGACCTCGGAGACGCCGTCTGTCTGACGTTTAATCTGATTCATGGCTTCAAGAACGATGTTCTCCACCGGAACTCTGATTCGTTTTATATCGTCACCTCGGCCAGCCACGGTCAAAACCCCCCTGGATGCATCCAACACCAGGACGGCGTCTTCCCTGACAACTGAACGCACGTCCTTCTCCGCAGCTTTCCAGGCACTTGCGTTCGTTGTGCAGTCGAAGGCAAAGTACTCAGACATTTGCCGCCGGAAGGCTTCTTGGGCGGTACTCATCCAGTCAACTACACGTTTGGCGGTCAAATCTTTTTGCCTCAAAAAGCTCGGCAGAGGGCTGAGCTTCACCTCCGGGTTGTCCAAGTCCACGCTGCAGAAGTACGGACGCATCTGGTCGTTGATGCTTTTTAACAGCTTCTTCATCTGGAGGAACTTCCAGACAACGTGGTGGACACTCTCAGTGAAGGGCTCGGGCATCTTCCACGATGGTCGTTCTTTGCCGTACAAGGCGGCGCCCAGGAACTCGTAGTACGGATACACCTTGACAGGGATGGACCGCATCAAGTAGTCTCGTTTTATGCAAATTCTTTCGACAACTGCAGAAATACAGAAATAACAAAAGAAGGTAAGTGGTTGTTCTATTGGTCGCTACAAGGCATTTAAAGGATACACTGCACCTTTGTTCTTATGTTGCATTCACCCCAAGAGCAAAGCAAATTTTCCCCTCGCTTTACTCACGCGAGTTGGACCGCTGGTATCATTTGTGTTCATTCACTCTAGATGCGCCGGAGAGGTAATAATCTGCATAAATCCAAAATCCAATGGAACAATCCCATTGGCTTTTTGTCGAGGGAACCAGGGCGATGCCAACTTCCTGGTTGGCCTACAAAAATACGTCATCCCTGGAGCACTCAATAACGCTGTGTTCAGACCAAGAGTGAAGCAAATATTCTTTCCGCTTTACTGGCGTTGGGTTGGACCGCCGGTATCATTTGTGTTAATTCGCTCTAGGCGCATCAGAGAGGAGGAGGAGCTCGTCTCCATGGATACCAACAACTTCTCTTTCCTCCATCAACTATGGAAGAAATAACCACTGTTGCTGCTTTGTCAGAAAACCAAACGCCGTCGTGTCTGGGTTCATAACGTCACCCGGCAGCGAGCTGTATTCACATACAGCACCATTACACTGACTGTATCTAGCAAGACACACGTCTCTACTGAGGTTTGAACCCAAAATAATCAGATTGAGCTGTGATTTAATATCAATACAGATAAAAATTATGCTGAATTAACTACATAATGATGCTGATTAGTAAAAAGTCTGAATTCATGCTTTGTCAGGTCTGTTACCATGACGACAAGCAGACAACTTTTAAAATGCTAGAGTCTGGATGGATCAGTGCCAGGCTATGCAGCTGCTCCATCAACACTCAACATGACGTCATCTAGGCTTTGTATGTAATTGCGCTGTGCGAAAAGTCTGCTTCGCTCTTGCATGCGCATACTAATGCGTGATTAGTGTATTTATTTATCATTAGACTTCTAGACATTACGTTAAAACACAGTTTAATAACTATCAGAGGGTGAAACATGAGTAGTAAAGGTAAATAAAAAAGACCTTTGGGGTTATTGAAAGTTGCGATGGCAGCCTGTTCAGTCGGGATCATGACGACGTTGTCCGGCAGAACCCAGTTCTTCTCAAAATACAGCTCCAACATTTCTGGAAAGGAACCAGAGATATAGGATTTATAACATGTAGCATGAATGCAGCAGACAGGAAGCAGAGATTTAACAGTCTGTGTACCTTTAACCACAGCCGGAGGAAGACTCTCCACTCGGACGCTCTCTGCTGCCTCCAGTGGACGAGCCGTCAGTCCGTGTCTCTGCAGCTTCTGGCTGGACCGACTCACGGCGAGGAACTTCTCCACATCTGCAAAACAATCCAGATTACTACACATATCGGATATAAATACAACCAAATATTCTGCCCTCCCTCTGTGGGTTTAGTTTCTAATTCTTTGGTTTTATTTCTGAACGTTTTTTCTGCTTCCCGAGGTCAAATCATCCAAATTTCATAATTTTATTTAATAAAATAAATTCAGTGCACCTGGATATTTATCATTTAGCTCTGAAACATGTGTATAAACACTTGGATTATTTGGGTTAAATTTGAATAATTGTTATAAATTATAAGTAAATCATTATCATTCAAGTGAATTTAATATTAATGAGAGTTTTCGGTCGTGACTCTCTACCTTTATTTCACAATAAGAGCACAAAGATAACTTCATCCAAGATTAACAAATCAAACCTTTGACTGTGTGTTTGTGGCTTTGACAGATTCATTAATTAACAGAATCATTTCAGCTGTTTAGTGACACCTTCACAGTACTTGTTCTGTCCAAACAACAGTACAAAATTAAAAAATATTAAAATATTTGAATCTGGAACCATGAAGTATTTATGCATTAGTATTTAAATAGTTGCCAACTGTTGTCGTACGGTCATCTTATCAATTAACTGAATAATAAATTCAGCTTTACCTGTTCAAACTGTTGGTTTGATTTATGTCAATACATCCAGATGTTGTTTCGTACCTGCAGGTGTGTTAAAGGTGACCACGGCTCTGCTGCTCTCCCAGATGATCTCCAGACTGTAGCAGCTCTCGTCCAGACCGCAGATGTTCTCCACCAGCATGGACAGCAGATCTCTGGACATGTTGTCCGACACGTTGTCCAACACCGCGGAGACGCTCTGGACGCACTCCGTCTCTGAGACGAGACAACATAAAAAACATTATCATTGTTTTCATCTGGGTTTGTTCTGACTGCTAAAAATGGAAATATTGAACAAAAAAGTCAATAACACAAATCTATCTTATCTCACAGGTCTGTTATTTCCTAATAAATTACTAATATTTTCTTGAAAGATTCCTGGAAAGAATCGTATAATCTGAGACTAATTAAAGTTCAGAGACATTTATTAGAGTTTAGTTCATTGTGTTGAGATTAAAAATTCCCTCTTAAAACCAAACCAAATATGTAATCATTATTCATTTGTTATTATTCTTATTATTATTAATCACTTATTATTATTATTATTATTAATAACTCATTATTATCATTATTATCATTATTTTGCATTTATTATTATTATTATTCATTTATTATTATTATTCATTTATTTTTATTATTATTAATAACTTATTATTATCATTATTATTATTTTACTGTTATTATTATTCATTTATTTTAAGTATCATTAATTTATTAATATTATTACTATTATTATTCATTTATTCTTATTATTTTACTTTTATTATTAATATTCATTTATTATTATTATTAGTTTACTATTATTCTTATTCATTTATTATTATTATTATTATTATTACTATTATTATTCATTTATTATTATTATTATTATTATTATTATTATTCATTTATTATTGAAAAATGTTATAATTTTCAGCTGGCCTGCTGACTCAAAGAATCTCACTAGCTGAGTAATTAATTGGAATTAATTAATTAAACGGAACAACGGAACACTGCCTTATGTATGTATAATTCACCCAAATGGATAATAATACTAACAATAACTTTATTTTAACATTTTAAATGCAAAGATGCATACCAAAGTTCTTTACAAAAGACAAAAACAGAATCATAAAAATAACATTTGCAGCATTTACTGTGTTTCCTTGTTGTTATTGTTTTACCCTCTTTGTTGTCTGCAGAAGCTGAAGCTCCATTTCCAGGTTCAACTTGTGACGTCGGAGTCTTTGAATCCGTCGATGGATCTGAGAATGAAGATGGTCAGGTTTAGATGAATTATCTCAGTGAAACACAGGAGAGAAGATCCAGTGTGCTGATTAGAGATCTGATTACAAACCAGAGACTCAAACAACGGAGGCTAAATGACTTTTAACAAAGACACAGTGGCCATAAAAACCAGAGAAGAAGAAGACCGTTTTACCTGAGACGTCGTCACTGTTCGTCTGGATCTGAGAGGTGAAAACAAAAAACAACTTTAATCTCACAGAACGAGACGATTTTACAGGCGGACTGTAAACTGATCAGAAATTTAGATTTTAGCTTTTCTGTCTCACTCATAAATAAACTTTATTATTATTATTATTATTATTATTAGGGCTGTCAAAGTTAACGTGCTAACGCAAATTTGTTTTAACGCCAATAATTTCTTTAACGCATTAAGACATTTACGCATCAGTGTTAAAGCTAGAGTGAAGATCCTGGTATCATAGTAAACTATAAAACCTGATGAATCCATCGGTACCAACCATGTCAGACTAGCTGGTCATGAAGGAGGTTAAATAACGCTCCAAACTTACACTAAATTTTGTCGAGGAAAAACTGTCATGTCCATTTTCAAAGGGGTCCCTTGACCTCAAGATATGTGAATATGTGAGGGTTTTTGTCAGAAAAAATGTCCAATAAAAAGTCTGAAAATGTCTGAAAAATGTTCAAATAATGTCTGAAAAAAATACCAAAAATGTCAGAAAAAAGTCTGAAAAATTTCTAATAAAAAAGGTCTGAAAAAAGCCCTAAGAAAGACAGAAGAAAAGTCAGATCCTGGTATCATATGAAACTATAAAACCTGATGAATCCATCGGTACCAACCATGTCAGACTAGCTGGTCATGAAGGAGGTTAAATAACGCTCCAAACTGACACTAAATGTTGGAGAGGAAAAACTGTCATGTCCATCTTCTAAAGGGTTCCCTTGACCTCTGACCTCCAGATCAGTGAATGTAAATGGGTTCTATGGGTACCCACGAGTCTCCCCTTTACAGACATGCCCACTTTATGATAATCACATGCAGTTTGGGGCAAGTCATAGTCAAGTCAGCACACTGACACACTGACAGCTGTTGTTGCCTGTTGGGCTGCAGTTTGACATGTTATGATTGGAGCATATTGTTTTATGCTAAATGCAGTACCTGTGAGGGTTTCTGGACAATATCTGTCATTGTTTTGTGTTGTTAATTAATTTACAATAATAAATATATACATACATTTACATAAAGCAGCATATTTGTCCACTCCCATGATGATAAGAGGATTAAATACTTGACTAATCTCCCTTTAAGGTTCATTTAGAACAGATAAAAAAGGTGTGATTAATCACGATTAAATATTTTAATTGATTGACGGCTCTAATATCTTCTGGTTTCTTTCCTCCTCTGTGACAGTAAACTAAATATATCTGAGACATTTGAGGACGTCATCTTGGACTTCTGGAAACACTGATCCACATTTTATAGACCAAACAAATGATCGATTGATCAACAATGAAAATAATCATCAGTTGCAGCTCTAATCTATTAGTAATTAGTAAAGAGGTCTTTCTACGACCTAAAAGCTTGAAAGAGCATTCAGACACGTAGAGTCCCTAGATAAACTACCCACTATAATATTCTTCCTGCAGGACGTTTCCTCGGCTCCGTGGATCATTTTACAATCAATATATGACTGAGACGTTTATTTAATGCCGATGATCCGACCTCTCCGTCAGGTCACAACCCAACACAAACCGGCTGAATCATTTTACAGCCAACAATATGTTTTATCTCTTTTATTAGAAATGAATCTATCAGCTCTTTATTAATACATCTTTTAGTCTATCAAATGTCATGAAAATATATAAAGACCGTTGCCACAGGAATGAGTCAGAGGTCAAACTGTTTACAGTCATTATACGGAGGTATCGATATCTGTAGACATAGATACTGTATCTATATCTATATCTATATAGATATAGATATAGATATAGATATAGATGGTTAAAATGCTTCACACAACAGCTTTAAATGTAAATCTTTACCATCTTGTCTACTTACTGAAGCAGAAGTCAGACGTAACTTGACAGTTTGATTGTCCAGGATGATCTCATGGTTCTGCCTGGCGAGGACTCGCTCTCTCACTGGAATCACATCAGACACTTTGTCAGTTTCCCAGCATGCAACAGTTCAACAACAGACACCAGAAGTCTTCAAAGAATAGCTCTTATTCTCCTTCCTGCTTTAAGAGTTAACGTAGAGTCACGTTAAGCTTCTGTCCTACGAATATCTGATCAGGTTTCATTCACTTCTTGGAAAAATTCGAGAGTTCACCTTCAAAGCCACCAGACTCCATTCACAGAAACAGTAATTTAACCTCTCAGAACACGGGAGCTGCTGGTCTACCGCTGCACCGATCGGTTAGTTAGTTTGTGTTATTGTGTGACTCTAGTGTTTTAAAGGGTTAGCTCAGATTCACCAAAGTCACACAATAACACAAACTAACTAACCGATCGAGGCAGCGATAGACCAGCAGCTCCCGTGTTCTGAGAGGTTAAATGACTGTTTTATTCAATGGAGTCTGGTGGCTTTTAAGAGAGCGTAGATCATTTATGATATAAGATACTAAGCAATTATTTTTGAGATACTAAGCGAAAAATATTGAGATACTAAGTCAAAATATTGAAGGTTTCTCATTATTTTGAGCTAGTGATTAAAAAAATATTGAGATTATGAGTCAAAATATTGAGATTTTCTCATTACTTTGAGATACTAAATCAAAATATTGAGATACTTAGTCAAAATAATGAGAAAGTATCTCATTATTTTGAGCTACTAAATCAAAAATATTGAGTTTCTCATTATTTTTAGCTATTAATTCAAAAATATTGAGATACTAAGTCAAAACATTGAGATTACAAATCAAAATATTGAGATAGTGAGTCTGGTGGTTTGAGGAGAGCATTAGAGCAGCAGCTGAGAGACCAGCTGGTGAACATTGTGGAGCATTAGAGCAGCAGACAGATATTTACCTGAGTAGAAACCCAAACACACACAGAGCTAAACAGAGGTACTATTAGACTCACATTCATCAGGTGACACAAACACAAAGTCTCCTGATGAATCATCGTGTTAATCTGTAACTGCTGCGTGTTTAAATAAATAAACTGTTTGATCAAACGATGATAAATTTAAACTCCACATCATCGCCATGTTCCTGGTTCACATCCGGTCGGATCCACCTGAGACTCTCCAGGTGTGACTCCACCTGGTGGCCGGAGAGGTGAAGTGCATGCTGGGAGGTCAGCTGACGTCATCAGAGAGTTAAGTAAACAACTTCATGAGACAATATGAGAAAGTCAAATATCACCTGAGAGCTGGAGAGTATTAGTACTTTTGAGGTTATAATATTTAATAAGTAATTAAATGTTATTATTCTATACTGTGACTTTTTTAATGACATTTTTCAACATATTATACTATGATTTTATTTTATGAAATCTTTCGACATATTATACTATGACTTTTTTTCCATAAAATGTCTTGACATGATATACTATGACTTAATTTTTCAACTGTGCAGAGTTGTAACAGTAGATCAGGTGTCTCTTAATAACTGATTAAATGTTATTGTTATTAAACTGTGCTGAGTGTTTGTTTTTTTAATTTTCTTTTTATTTGTAAAAGGCATTATCACAGTGTTTACCAAGGTAAACACTGTGATAATGCCTTTTACTAACTCTTTTCCTAACTGCTGAGTTGTATCCGTGGATCAGTATATATGTGATCAGGAGTGCCTCTCTCTCTCTCTGCTCATTTCCGACCTCATGATGACTCAGGAAAGTCTTTAAACTCACTTTGTTTCAACTTTTAATCCGGTTTACCGACAGAAAGCTGATCAATAACTTGTTGTTTGGTAGTTTAACCTTTGAACCGGAGAACCGGAGACTCACCCTCGGCTGATTTGAAGTGAACAGCCGCTCTCGGAGCTCCGTCTTCGGCCTCCACCCGGCAGTCCCCCCCGCTGGACTTCTTCTTGCTCTGGAAGTAAAGCTGCAGTTTGTTCTTCACGGTTCTGATCTGATCCGGACTCCAGACGCCCTCCACGGTCAACGGCGGCGGCGAAGGACTGTCGGTTCCCTCCATACCGTCCGGTACCGACAGACAGACAGGCAGACAGAGAGACAGAGAGACACTAGCGAGCAGCTGGGCGGATTCACGCTCCTTCCAGATGCTTTCACTTTCGATTCTTCACTAAAAGACTGAAAAACAGAACCGAATCCAGCAGCAGAGTTCAACATGTTATAAATAACTAGAGTACATGAGTAAACAATATTAAGATACTAAATAAAAAGTATTGAGATACTGAGTAGAAATCCTCAAGTTAAATTCCTGCATTACATTTTTTAGTTTAGTAAAAGTATAGTAGTATAAACAGAAGTACCACTCATTATGCAGAACGGCCCATTTCAGAATAATATATATTATATTATTTGTTTTTGGATCACTGTTGCAACATGTTTTTACTTATTTCGTCCGACCAACAGAAGATATTCAGTCTTCTACCATGATATAAAACACAGAAAACCAACACATTTCAAGCTGGAAATATTTGTAATTTTCTCTTGAAAATGATTAAAATAGCCTCTGATAAATTCATTAATACTTAAATCGACTAATCGAGTAACGCAGTTATTGATTCAACTGTAGAAATAAAAGAACTGGAATAAAGATTCATGTTTCAACTGGTCGTTATGACTGATTACTTCACTGATGCATTTAAAATACAAAATATTAAGTAAATAATATAATAAACTGAGGAAGATGTGAAATGATCGAAAGCCCCGGAACAGCTACTAACAAACTGCTGTTTCTAAAGTCAAGAACATAAAAACTCAACATATAAAGAGATTAATAATAAGATCTGCAGGTAAAGGATGCAGAAACTAAAAGGTATTAATGGTCATTAAATGTGTCTATTAATAGTTTTACTTCCTTATTACTTATTAAAATGTTAAATAATTTAATAACATGTTTAAAATATATTTAAAATGTACTTTTTGTCATTCAGTCTAATGTGTCTTTTGGACAACAGTGACAGTATTAATGAACCTGTTGAACGGACCAGCAGCGCCACCCAGAGGAGAAAACCTGAGCCCTCAGTTTAGGAAATATTATAACTTTTTGTGGGTTGACATGTCCATTTTCAAAGGGGTCCCTTGACCTCTGACCTCCAGATCAGTGAATGTAAATGGGTTCTATGGGTACCCACGAGTCTCCCCTTTACAGACATGCCCACTTTATGATCATCACATGCAGTTTGGGTCCATAAACAGTCTTGAATTCCATAAATTGGGTCTCACTGTAAAGCTGAGACTCTGGTGGATCCAATGAAAACACGGACAGATCTATACCTTCACATCAGTCAGGTGTTGAATGCAGGACTTTTACTTGTAGTGGAGTATTTCCACAGCGTGGTTTTAGTACTTTTACTGCAGTAATGCCTCATTTCTCTTTCAATCAACTCTCAAAACCAAACTGATATAAAACACCCGACTGATGATAAAAACATTTTCATCTGTTGTCAGAATATAAAACTTAGATTATAAACAAGTTCAGACACAAATAAAGACATTTCAACATCCACACTCTTCATGACAGAGAGCGTGTGAAGTGATAGACGCTACATCAGAGCAGCTGCTGACCTTGAGGTGAGGCGGTTTTATCAGCTGAAGGTGATGAAGTTATTTCACAAAACGCACAACGTAGGAGGAAAACAATGATTTTAATGACTTATAATCCTTCTGGAGTAATTAAGCTCAGATAGGTTTTACACATTTTAGATACATGAATCCAGACTTGTATTTTAAGATGTAAAATATCAGGTTGTTTCTGGTTCGTCAGACAGTAAAGAACACGACAGCATGAGGTTGTTACTGAGATGTTAGAGATGGAGGTGATGCGTCTTCACGCTGTTTTCTGTCCAGTAAAGGTTTAGAAGCGTCATTCTTCATCGGCTGGTTTGTCTACGCCTGCAGAGGAAACAGGAGCAGTGATGAGAATCAGGAGCTTCACTTTGAGGAGAAATCAACACAGACAGGAAAAAGTAGTCGAACACAGCGCATGTAAATGATTTGATTTTTGATTTTGAATTTATTGAAAGAGGCTGGGAGTTGTACCCCGAAGATATGACGCCTTGATGATGTGTGACCTCTCCTGTTTTCACCCTCCTTGATTGGAAAGAGGAAGGAAAGGATTTACGGTGCTGGAAATCCATTTATCTTTCTGGCTTTTACTGCTTAAATACCACATCATCATCATCATCATCGTCATCCTCATCGCAGCGTGTAGGTTTTGGTTGCTTAGTAACAGCAGGAACGACAGGAGCGCAACCTCCAAAGCACCTTGGATAAAAGGATAAAAGCGGCACGGCTGGCGTTTTCCACGTGTTTTTAGAGGCGGCCCCCGAGTTTACTGTTTAAATGTAAAGTGAGATAGTTTGTGACCAAGCACCAAACCAAACACCGCCCAGCGGCCGGAGAACACTTTCTCATTTTACAGCTAAACATCCATCCATCCATCATCTTCCTCTTATCCGGGTCTCGGGGCGGCAGGTTTAGCAGAGAATTCCAGGCGTCCCGCTCCAGCAACATTTTCCAGCTCTTCCTGGGGGACCCCGAGGCCAGACCAGACCAGATATGTAATCTCTCTGGCGTGTTCTGGGTCTGCCCCAGGGCCTCTTACCAGCTGGACGTAACCAGAAAACCTCCAAAGGGAGGCGTCCAATCTAGGAATGTTAATAATTAACCTTTTATTAGACATTAAGTATTTTAACCGATTAACGCCATCGGTTACGGGAAGATCAGGAAACAGGAAGTCGGCTCCGTCTCTCCAGCTCGCTTGAGCGGAGCGGAGGAGTTGTAGTTTCATAGCATTTATTCACCGACAAATAAACTGTCCACACACTGCTACACCTACGATCACAGCTAGAACGCCACCAACAACCTCACACTCACCTCCAACACACACACGGACACTCGTTAGCACAAACACACACACTGTTTGTTGGACACTCGCTAAAGTTACACCGGGCAGACACACAGCTGACAACCTGCTAAACTAAACTAAATGTGAGGTGGAGACTTTTACTGGGAAAGTGGCTGCATGTCCGCGACACTACACGCAGCATCCTAGCTGCTAAGTTAACGCTCCCAGACGCTGAACTGGGGACTCAGTTGTCTGTTGTGCTCGTACACTGCAGCTGGCACGAGGCACAAATCTTGTCAGTTAATAATCGGTTTGTATCCGCGACCTCATTCTTTCTGTCACTCCCCAAAGCTCATGACCAGAGGTGAGGGTCGGAACGTAGATGGACCGGTAAATTGAGAGCTTTGCCTTCCAGCTCAGCTCCCTCTGAACCACAACGGTCCGCCTCCATTTCATTTATAAACGTCACTAACGGCAGCTTTAAGGGTTTAGTTTAAGGTTAGAGGTTAGAGGTTAGGGGTAAAAGGTTAGAGGTTAGAGGTTAAGGGAATGTATCATGTATCAATGGGAGTATAGAGTAGGTGTGTACGTACAGTCAGGTTTGGTTGGAGGTGGCGGTGGAGGTGGAGGAGGTGGTGGTGTGGCGCAGGTGTAGGACACCTCCAGGTACCTGGTCTGCTCCTTACAGGGATATTCACCAAACACTGGCTCAGTGACGGGGACCTCACAGGACCTCTTGTTGGCACAGCTGGAGACAGACGGACAGATGTGAGTATTTCCTGTCAGCTCATGGCGAAGTCCTTCTGCCATCTAGAGGATAAAATGATCTCTACTTGATGTACAGAGATGAGGAGTTGTTCTTACAGGTCCTCCACCACCATCTCAGCGTAGGGGAAGGAGCAGTAGTTGTCTGGCCCGTCGTCTGGGTAGCGTTTTCCCTCGCCGCACCTCGTCCCCACGCCGACCTTGTACAGGATGTGATCCAGCTTTATCTTCGCGCCGACGTCTGCAGGAAGAGGAGGAGTCACAAAATCAACACCACATTTCATTTGTTAACTTTTTGTCCCAAACTGGGAAACACATCGAGTCGCTCTCCTGATCATATCAGTCCAAGAGGTTGAGTTGGAGACGACAGTCTGATGCTGCTAGAACGTTAATGTATGACTGTATCACTCGAGCTAAAGTTGTGTCCTCCTGACCCCGTCTTTGTGAACGGCTGGTCTAAAGGGAACAACATCCACCTCCCAGCTCTCCTGAAGCTCCCGGATCAGCATTTCATATTTTGTTTGTTAAGTGTAAAAACAAATTGCAATCGATAATAATTCAAAGTAACAATAAAGTGTTGAAATGAACCATCCCCAGAAGACAGGGCTCAGCGACCTTTACTATCAAAACAGACATTGAAATGAACCGTCCCCAGAAGACAGGGCTCAGCGACCTTTACTATCAAAACAGACATTTTAGACAAAAACTAAATCTGTCTGGAGCCGCAAAACATCTGGTCATTGTGATGAAGGTAACACAGTTTATAGTCTCAGTATATAGTATATTAGTCTAATGCAGTGAGGGCCAAAGAGACAATGTACTACGGAGTATTAGGGCCACATTGAGGGGAAACACATCTGAGATTTACAGAATAAAGTCAGAATTTTACGAGAAAAAAAGTCGTAATATTACGAGAATAAAGTCATAACTTGACGAGAGAAAAATAAAATAACACGTAAAATTACTACTTTATAATATTATGACTTTATTCTCATAATCTCAGATTTATTTTTCCTCAATGTGGCCCTAATACTCCGTCGTACCGTCGTACCATAGACCTACAACAATGATAAATAAAAATTAAAATGTAAACAAAAAACAGTTATTCATTTCCATTTTTATAAATCCACAGGGAGCCACTGGAGAGGAGCTAAAGAGACGCAGGTTGCTGACCCCTGACCTCTGACTCCTGACCTCTGACCTCTGACCCCTGACCCCTGACCCCTGCCATAAGGAGATAAAGATGAATGTTTTCTTACCACATGATATCTGAGCGGTTTCATTGAGACAGGCGTAGATGACCTCTCCCTCTGTCAGAACACACACATCATCATCATCATCATCATCATCATCATCATCATTACTAGTCAGTGTTTCTTTGAGTGTTGTGCACTGGAAGAACATTATTCAATCAAATTTAGGCTCATTCATTTAATACATTTTCTTATAAATGCTGTAAACGTGATCATAACTGTAAATTCTATATTTTGTTGTGGCTCACAGCAGAGCGAACAGAGACGACCAGTTTCATTATAAACTCACCAGCAGCACGAGTGAAATACCAAGCAGCAGCCAGCACTGAAAACACAAGTTCATCTGAGTTACAACATTTAAAAGAACTGTTAGTAAGAATCCTAAATGTGTTGTTAACAGCTTCACCTGTGTCCGTTAAGTCAACTAAAGTCAGCGTCCTGTTGCTGGCGCTTGTGCTCGCTCTACATAGACATGAAGGAGCATCACTCAACACAGTGAGGAGACACACGTCAGCTAAAAGCACAATATCACTCTATATTTCAGCTGCTTGGCAGTAATGTTAGCTGACCAGACCAAGGTCTCTCCATGAATCACTGCTGATCCTAGTGTTGGCTTTTCCCGCCTCAGCCTCCCGACCGCGGCCGGAGGGAACGGGGGAGACGTCGGAGTTTTGGTCGGAGACGATAACGTTTCTCTCTGCGGAGCCCCGTCACTTCACAAGACACGGGAAACCTCTGTTGGTCTGGAGGAGCTGCAGCAGTTATTTCTGCACAAACGTCCACTGAACATTCACTAGATATTCTCAGAGCTAAACTAACTCTTCTGCAGTGTGGAGTGAGCAGCATGCACGTGAGAGGTGGAGAGAGAGAGAGAGAGAGAAGGAGCGTGGTGTGTGAGTGAAGGCAGGCAGAGGAGCAGAGGAGCAGAGGAGCAGAGACTCCGGTCCTGGAGACCAAAGCTACGGTCTCCCCCGCGTCCTCCGACCGCGGCCAACACTGTTTAACAGCTTCACTAGATACAACCAAGAGGTTTTGGTGCTTCACTGGAGTTTGTGTTGGAGTCTGAGTCTGAACAGCGGAGACACACGAGAGACCATGAGACACACGAGAGACCATGAGACACACGAGAGACCATGAGACACACGAGAGACCATGAGACACACGAGAGACCATGAGACACCGATCCGCAATGATTTATACCTGAACAAGTTACTAACAGGAACTTTAACGCTTACTGTAATTCACAACAACATGCATGTAAACCGACATCACAAAGAGACATGTGAAGACATTCTGAAGTCAGAATGACAGCTTCACTCAACAAAATATAAACATGTGAGGATAAAATAATCATCTTTCTAAATACTGATTAAACAACAGATTGTGTTTCATTAGGATAGATAGATAGATAGATAGATAGATAGATAGATAGATAGATAGAAAAGAGAGATTTCCAAATCTCTCTCTACATACCAACTACTCTACTTTAAACTAGATAAAAGACATAAAGAAATACAGTAAAATAATATTAAAGATATATCTCTGCTGTGCAAATGTATTATAAATGTCAACATACATGTAGAAGGTATAGAAAATAAATACCAAATATTACGGTAAAAATGAAATGTAACAAACCAAGAATCTATCCTCCAACATCCTCTTTGTTGTAAAACACAAATCAGGGAGGAAACAAGTGAAAGCTCCATCATCAGTAAATTAAATCTAGTTTAAAAAACTTAAATTACATCTTTTGTTTCTAGATTGTTCACAGTTCCTGTTTATGCATCACATTCTGACATTTATAATTTATTATACTTCAACTATTTCCTCCAGACTCGAACACCCAAATGATTCAAAACTTTAGTTTAGATTTGAGATATAACTAGAGAGTATAAATGCCACGTCTATAAACCAAACCAACAGAAAGGTTTGAGTAAAGCAGAGCGGATAATACTCACAGCCGAAGGCGACCAGCCTCAGTGGGACCATGTTGGTGTCTCTCAGCCTCCTCGTCCGTCTTCCACCTGCAGACGGTCCGACAGTGAACGCGGCGTCTGGACGTCCAGGTATTTATGCGTGCGTCCCGACGGCAGACATGCAGACGCCTGTCCCGCCGCTGCAGGCATGCGGGGGCCTCCTGACCCAGATGTGGTGAACATGTAAAACCCTGCGGAGCTGCAGGAGACAGATCTATAAAATCCAGTTTCAGGACCTTTAACACTCTAAATAACAGCTGCACCTCGTTCTCCGCCGGGTTTCTCATTAGGGAGCTCAAAGCTTAAAGGAAACACATCTGGATCTGTTATCCAGGGGTGGAAACTGTGCCAGCTAATTTACAAAATGAGCATGTTTTGAAGAGCCTATGTGTAGCCCTATTTATACCTCAGTACATACACAAGGTATGTATAGTACAGGGGACTTTAATCTTTAATAACACACTACAGAGCACAAACACTGATCCGAAAATCCGAAAATCCGAAAATCCCAGCCGACTCTTCTTGATCTGAAGCTCCTAAATTGACGCCCACATCATTGAATTTTTCAGAAATTTAAAACATCTGGTGCTGCACTTCAAGGTGGAAAACAACGGAGCCAATCAGAGCTCTGGAGGCGGGATTACAAATGAAGACGTCGACTTCTTCAGTACAGAAATAAGGACATGAAAAAGAGGAGTGAGGATGAGACGTCTGCAGAAATATTAACTTATAAATCATCATATTTGATGTTTGTTTCTGTGCTGCTCATAAAGACAGTTTCTCTGTCGACTGAATATGACGTCGTCGGGACAAATACATCGATTAATCTGCAGATTATTTTATTGATTGATTGTCTGGTCTATGATCAGGGCCGGCTTTACGCATAGGCCATATAGGCGGACGCCTACTGTAGGGGGCCATCATCTGGGGGGCGGCGCTGGTCGCCCTCTACAACGAACTAACGAACTAAATAACTAATTAACTAACTAAATAAATAAATAAACAAATAAATTAATTAATAAATAAATAAAAATTAAAAAAAGAAATGTCAGTGGGCACCTTTTCTCATTTTCTGCATTAAGGTAACAAATAAACAAATAAACAAACAAACAAACAAACAAACAAACAAATAAATAAATACAAATTTTAAAAAGAAATGCTGATGGATGCCCTTCCTGATTTTCTGCATTGAGGTAACAAATAAACAAATACATATATAAATAAATAAATAAATAAGCAAACAAACAAATGAATAAACATTAAAAAAATTAAAATGACGTTGGGCGCCCTTCCTCATTTTCTGCATGGAGGTAACAAATAAACAAACAAACAAATGAATAAATTAATAAATAAATAAATAAAAACAAATAAATAAAAATTAAAAAAATTAAATGACGTTGGGCGCCCTTCCTCACTTTCTGTATTGAGGTAACAAATAAAGAAAGAAAGAAAGAAAGAAAGAAAGAAAGACAGGACACTTTTCACTTCTTCATCTGCCTGGCTGCACTATTTGAAACTGACTAAACACTTTAAGCCAACAATATCAAGACCGATCGTTTATTTATATTATAATAAATACAGTTATTTAATAAAATAAAAATCTTAATTTTTTCTTGTCGCGGTTTACAGAGCTACCCCCCAGAACTCTAACCGTAGAGCGCCGCCGCCATGCGCAGCGCTCCAACTCCAACTTTCAGAATCTCTCTCCGTTGATTACTGCACATATTTATTCATAAATAACGTCCTATGGGGTTCACAGGAAGGGGCGGGACTTAAGCTCTCTGTATGGAGCGAAATACAACCAACAGAAATCACCACAGGGTTTAAGCAACTTGTCTCCGACTCCAGCGTCAACAACAACTAAAATGATGTTTCACTGAGGTCGTATCGAATACAGGACTTTTCTATAATATATTAAACTGACAAAAGAAAACGTTCTTCACTTTCACATTAACTCAGAACAGTTTGTGGATTTTACAGCTGAGCACAATAACACAATACATATCTTTCTTTTTTTCTTAGGAAGAAGAAGAAGCCAAAAAGAAATGTTCAGAAATAATTACTGCTCAGGATCCACCACGACTACAACAACTCTGAAAACGTCCCAACATGCATCAGCAGCTTTTTGAAGAGATCCAGGTGGCGGCTTCAGGCTCATAAATACCAGAGTCAACAGGAGGCCGACGTCGTTATGATCTTACATAACTGACATGAAGTTCGAAGGTTTAATGATTCTGTTTTTATGATCCATGTTGGGTTAAAGGAGTGTTTAGAGAAATGCAATATAATATTAATAACTATGTTTTCTTTAGTGTATAATCAGCTGAAACTAAGAATCAGTGTGTCTTCGTTAGTTTAAAATGAGCCGTTTGAATCCACAAAACCAGATGAATTTAACAAATAGGTGTTGAATCTTGGGGATGATATTCTCTTTAATCTTTTGTTTTTGGTTGGTCGTAATATTAAGTTTCATAAACTCCGTCACAGGTGTATTTTACAGTCAAACTGCAGGTTAAAGGTCTGATTTATTGTGGTGTGACTGCGTGTTGCTGCCAGGTTTGGGTGGATCGTATTCATAAAGCAGCAGAGGAAAGCTCTAGATGAAGTTACCTGCAGATCAGCATGTGTTTATTTATTCATTTGACATCTTTACGTTCTCATTTGGATCATTATTTTATCTCCAAACTATGCAATCATTATCCTGTTGTGTTTTTGTAATTCTTCTATGGGTTCAGATCAGTCTCAGTATTTTGTGATTTATAAATAAATGACTGCACAGAATGCACAGAAAAATAATTATCTTTGTATATAAATGTAAAAAAAATCCACATAAAAAATATATATATTTCTGATGCAGACAAATATGTTTTGTTTTAAATAAATGTAATAGAAATCCACAAATATATGAATATAAAAGTCTGAAGCCCTGACGATACCAGCGGTACCGTAGAACAATGAGTCCCCTCATGTTTTCAGAACTGGACGTTGGCATGTCTGTAAAGGGGAGACTCGTGGGTACCCAGAGAACCCATTCACTGATCTGGAGGTCAGAGGTCAAGGGACATCTTTGAACATGGCCATGACAGTTTTTCCTCGACAACATGTAAGTTTGGAGCGTTATTTAACCTCCTTCATGACCAGCTAGTCTGACATGGTGGGTACCGATGGATTCATCAGGTTTACTAGTTTAATATGATACCAGTAACTGTATTTTTTTTCTGCCTTTCTTTTCGACATTTTCTGGACTTTCTTTTGGCTTTTTTTAATTTTTTTTTCAGACTTTTTATTGGACATTTTTTCCAACAAAAGCCCTCACACATTCACATATCTGGAGGTCAGAGGTCAAGGGACCCTTTGAAAATGGACATGACAGTTTTTCCTCTCCAACATTTAGAGTAAGATTGGAGTGTTATTTAACCTCCTTCATGACCAGCTAGTCTGACCCGGTTGGTAAGTGAGCCCGCTACGCCCTCTGAAGGATTGTTTGTGTTAAAGAAATAAGTGGCGTTGAAACTAATTAGTATTAAGGCGTTATTATCTCGTTGTAACTGTAGAGAAACCAGTTATGAAAAAAAAGAGCATTCATTACGAAATACTACACAAAAGTTAGACTATGATTGTTTCATTATTCTCTTTTTATGGATCATTTAAAGTACTTGTCATATTTTGAGATGGCAGAACGTGTGTTGTCTCAGGTGAGTTCAGGTACAGATATCTGTGGAGAGCGTTTCTAAGCTACGTATGATTAAAGTTCAGGACCAAAGTCTCATTCATTCTTTCCAGTCACGTTTCTTGTTTTCTCCTGACACACCTTCGGTCTCCTTTCTGGACTCAGCTGTCAGTGAGTCGGTTATCAGTTCCTACTTTTCTTTATTGGAGGGAAAATAAGGCAGAAACAATTTCTGGTGAGTAAACTCAAGATAAAAGCAAACCAATGAAAACATACACTGAGTGGAGATACTTTACTTTGTGGTGCTGGTAGGAAGTATCACCTGACATATATAGCTACAGCGTCAAAAAATAGGCCAACTAGGGCTGTCAAAGTTAACAGGATAGTAACACGTTAACGCAAACCTGTGATTTTTAGGTTGTAGCGGTTCAGAATTAAAAAGCTAGAGTGAAGATCCTGGTATCATATGACACTATAAAACCTGATGAATCCATCGGTACCAACCATGTCATGTTAGCTTGTCATGAAGGAGGTTAAATAACGCTCCAAACTTACACTACATTTTGACGAGGAAAAACTGACATGTCCATTTTCAAAGGGGTCCCTTGACCTCTGACCTCCAGATCAGTGAATGTAAATGGGTTCTATGGGTACCCACGAGTCTCCCCTTTACAGACATGCCCACTTTATGATAATCACATGCAGTTTGGGGCAAGTCATAGTCAAGTCAGCACACTGACACACTGACAGCTGTTGTTGCCTGTTGGGCTGCAGTTTGACATGTTATGATTGGAGCATATTGTTTTATGCTAAATGCAGTACCTGTGAGGGTTTCTGGATCAATATCTGTCATTGATTTGTGTTGTTCATTAATTTATATTTTTTATATTTATTTATTTATGTATTTATCTATCTATTTATTTATTTTTTATCTATTACATTTTTTTATTTTCCATTTTCATTTATTTTTCCATTTATTTATCTATTTTTTATTTTCCATTTTTATTTTTTTATATTTCTTATTTATCTATTCATTTTTGCTTTTAATTTTATTTACTATTACTTTTAATTTTTCATATCTATATTTATTTATTTATGTATTTATATATATTTCATTATACATAAGTAAGTACGTATACTACATATACATTATACATAAGTACCTGTGAGGGTTTCTGGACAATATCTGTCATTGTTTTGTGTTGTTAACTGATTTACAATAATAAATATATACATACATTTGCATAAAGCAGCATATTTGTCCACTACAGTGTTGATAAGAGGATTAAATACTTCTCCCTTTAAGGTACATTTAGAACAGATAAAAAATGTGCGATTAATTTGTGATTGATTGACGGCTCTAATGCAGACCGGCAGTTCAAGATAACAGCATCAACCTCGGATACGTTCACATGTTCAAAGAGAAATTAAATGACAGCTGTCAAACACACTACAAGTTACAGTCTTATGGTATCTTTACTTTTTGGAGGGTTAGAAATTAGATTTATTTAATTTTCCAATTCAGAAATAAATAAAGATAAATGAATAATGCCATCGCAAAAGTTATTGTAGTTGAGATTTTTCTTTTTTTGGCTACACTGCAAAAATCAAATGCAATAATTGTTTGTTTTTCTCAAAGAAGAAAACAAGAAGCTGAAATTATTTAAATTTTAATTACGCTGTTGCATCGATTTCTACAATTTTCACAATTGTCACAGCATTTGTGAACAGTGTAGCGTGATATATACTGTATATATTTGTATTTATTATTATTATTATTATTAACATTATTATTATTATTATTATTATTATTATTATTATTATTATTATTATTATTAACATTATTATTATTATTATTATTATTATTATTATTATTAACATTATTATTATTATTATTATTATTATTTATTTAATTAGTATTGTTTTTTTTAAACAGCCAGCAGCCCCTCTAGTTGAATCTCTCTCTCGTGGAGCAGAGTGACAGAATGGCTGAAACATCAGGTGAGTCACTTTTAAGGAACTTTTCTAATCAAAAATATAAAATATATGACCTTAAAAAAACACACCAACGAGGCAAACAAATAAACAAATAAACAAACAAATAAACAAACAAACAAACAAACAAACAAGAACTGTAGTTCTCGGCTTAACAGATTAATGGAGGCCGAGGCCGAGACACCAGAAGGATAACGGTAACCGGTAACCGGTAACCGGTAACCGGTAACCGGTACGAGGCCTGAAGTAATCAAAGATAAACAACTAACTGAAACAGGCTACAAGACATCTTATCATGTGTTTGTATTTGTTCAGAAATAAAATGTTTTAAATTCACTTATTTAGAAATCCATTTGAAAAGCCGTTTTTAAAACTCTTTACTGGAGTTATTCAACTATATCATTCTATAGATAAGAAAGTAGATAGATAAGAACATCATGTGTCCAAGACAAAGGTCAGCGGGGAAGCAAAAACCCTGACGTGACAGAGACTGCAGTGATAAGAACACAAGTTACTGGTTAATCTCCAACGATTACAGTACGCATCCTCTTTTAAACAAACATAGTGTTTAAAAAAATAAGAAGTTAAAATGTTGGTAAGAAGCTGAAAGAGAAGATCTGTGAACAGTATTTGCACTGCAGAGCTCTCAGAGTGAATGTTTGAAGCTTCATGTAAATTTGAAGCAGAGGTGGAAAAATACAATCTCACACAATTAAAGGTATAATAATAATAATAAATAAAGCCATTGCAAAAGTTGTTTAGCTGAGATGTTACTTTTTATTTTTTAAGCTGAATGAAAAGATCAAATGCAATAATTTGTAGGGTTTCACCTTTATCAAGTTACATATTTCTATATATCTTAAAGAAAAGGTTTCTCTCCTGACCTTTCAGTGACGGATATTTGAATTAAATTCAACAAGAATTGTTTTTAAATGTGTATGTTGTGTTTCTCAGCAGCTCCTCTGGTTGAATGTCTCTCTTGTGGGTTTCTAGCAGAGTGACAGTATGGATGAAACATCTGGTGAGTCCAGTAAAGAGCTGTATCCGAAACCGCCTACTACATACTACTGACGAACACAGTAAACAGTACAAACTGCATACTGCGTTCCTGAGTAGTGTGCAATATGCAACGGTTAAAGTGATGTATTCTGCAGTATGCTAGACCACGCTGTAGCCCTTAAACCAGCTCTTAAAGCACTGGACAAAAAAAACAAACTCCTACCACAATTAGAATATTAGTCGCCACTCTGCTGCTCTGTAGCCGCTCTGTGAGCGTCACTGGCCGGCTCGCCAGGGAGCTACGCCCGCGGGCGATTGTGGAGCTTTTCAACTCCAAAAAGGCAGATAAACACAGGTTCCTGTTACTTTATAACGGACATCTGTGTTGTGATATTTAAACAAAACTATCCGTCAACAAGGAAATAAAAGCCCCTCGTCTACAGACCGGTCTCTAGAGAGTTCCAGCAGCTCATAGCGGTTTGTGAGTCGTCTACAGACCGGTCTCTAGAGAGCTCCAGCAGCTCGTAGCGGTTTGTGAGTCGTCTACAGACCGGTCTCTAGAGAGCTCCAGCAGCTCGTAGCGGTTTGTGAGTCGTCTACAGACCGGTCTCTAGAGAGCTCCAGCAGCTCGTAGCGGTTTGTGAGTCGTCTACAGACCGGTCTCTAGAGAGTTCCAGCAGCTCATAGCGGTTTGTGAGTCGTCTACAGACCGGTCTCTAGAGAGCTCCAGCAGCTCGTAGCGGTTTGTGAGTCGTCTACAGACCGGTCTCTAGAGAGCTCCAGCAGCTCGTAGCGGTCTGTGAGTCGTCTACAGACCGGTCTCTAGAGAGCTCCAGCAGCTCGTAGCGGTCTGTGAGTCGCCTACAGACCGGTCTCTAGAGAGCTCCAGCAGCTCGTAGCGGTCTGTGAGTCGTCTACAGACCGGTCTCTAGAGAGCTCCAGCAGCTCATAGCGGTCTGTGAGTCGTCTACAGACCGGTCTCTAGAGAGCTCCAGCAGCTCGTAGCGGTCTGTGAGTCGTCTACAGACCGGTCTCTAGAGAGCTCCAGCAGCTCGTAGCGGTCTGTGAGTCGTCTACAGACCGGTCTCTAGAGAGCTCCAGCAGCTCGTAGCGGTCTGTGAGCGTGACCGCCCGGCTGGAGAGGTAGCGACCCCGGCAGGCGCTATAGCTAGCTGTCACGGCAGTTTGTGGAGCTTCTAAACTCCGAAAACGTCGGAGCAAATGTTCGATTCGCCATCTAATGTCGTAAACCTATCAACATTCAAAATCTACACAGTTGATTTTTCGCCTCAAAAATGTTCAGAAGTGAATTTAGTGATGAAATAGCTACGAAAAAATATAAAAAAACAAGCCGTTTTTGGCTGCTTGTTGTTGTTGTAACCGTAGCCTGTAGCGGTCCAGCGCTTTGCATTGTGGGATACAGTAGGCGAGGTAGACTGGTCTGATGCAGATTGGATATTTTTTCAAACTGTTTGTCTCGGATCGTAGGAATATAAATTCATACGTCGATGTAGTAGATGAATCGTTATGCCCTTAGTGGATATATTTTGTTTTCTTGGAAAACAAAATTGTTTGTATAGATGTAAATTTCCATGTGACATCTGTTTTATGAAACGCCACACTTGTAGATTTAGCTAGGTAATATGGTGCATTCAATCCCAGTGAGAAATGTCAACACTAACCCAGACTCAGGGGCCGTTCGGGAGTCATCCCGATCCATTCCAGGCCGAACCGGCCGGTGGTCATAGAGTTTTTATTTTTCAATTTCTGATATCAGAAGTTACTATATGGTCCTCGGCCGTGGCATGGGCGACCCTGGCCTTCACAGTCACAGACACCTCAGAGTGAAACACTGCCTGTCAGACTGGGCCAATCTAATACTTTATACTGATACTGAGAGGGGGATACGAGCAGCGCCTCCCAATTTGGACTGATCCTCGATTTTATTGAAATCTGACTGGCTCTGTCATTTTCATCGTGAATGTGACGAACTGTGACTAGTGTCTTCTTTTGACTCATGAATAAATAAATTAATGTTTACATTTCTGTGTCCTTACAGTGTCAAGTGATGTGCTGCCTGTGAAGCGCAGAAACAGCTATCAACACCTGCCGCCTGACAGTAAGTCAACCTGGAGAGTCAGATTTAATGTGTTTTTTTAAAACTGTATTTTCAACATGTAAAGAGGTGCAACAGGATCTCATCGAGACAGAGTTCTTGGAAAAGAAGAAAAATATTTTACATAAATTATAATTATTGCAGGTTTTCAAGTCACTTCTTATTTATTTCAATATCAGGCTTTGGATGGACAACACTTCTTAAAAGAATTAATTCGTTGCTGGTTTTAGTCTTTTTATGGCATCTGATGACAATAAGACAAATACAGATTATGGGCATGTCTCCAATACTGCGGGGGAATAAAACCAGGCTAAAGAAATGAGCAAGAGGTCCTCACCTGGTAGTGCCTCTACTAGGGATGCACCGATACTGTGCTCATGTACTCGTACTCGCAAAACGGCTCCGATACAACGGCACCGATACGACTTTACAGCAGCGTGACGGGCCGGTGATGCGCCCGACTCCGCGGGGCCAGGATCCCACCTCAGCCGGCACGTGCTGGCCCTCACTTTCATTGCGCCACGGGGTTTGGCTTGCACCCTCTGACTGGCGCGTGCGTCAGACTCCTTGGTCTATGTTTCAAGACGGGTTGGGTTGGTCGCCGACATCGTCGCAGACCCCTGGCGCCTTTTACGTGGGCCGAGCCCCGCCCTGGCAGCACGACGCGGTTGGGGCGCACTGAGGACAGTCCACCCCGGTTGACAGTCGCAACGGGAGCAGGTAGCCCCCGTCCCTTCCCGGCGGGGACAGGGGGCGCAGCGAGCACTTTGGCGACGGCCCCCGGAAGCACCTTCCCCCCGAGCCTTTCCAAGCCGACCTCCCCAGCCTGCCGTGTGTCGCTCACACCCTCCAGCTGGCTGTTAACGAGGGTCTTTTGGCACAGAGAAGTATTCTGTATCGGCGAGTACCCAAATGTAAGTACTTGTACTCGGCCTGAAAAAAAGTGGTATCGGTGCATCCCTAGCCTCTACACCGGATAGATGTACTACCAGGCCTACCTTTCATAATCCACTGTTTTCATTCCAGTGTCTGAGCTGAGGGTTGTTCTGCTGGGGAACAGCTGGTCTGAGAGGAGTTCAGTGGGGAACTTCATACTGGGAGAGAATAAGTTCAACACTGAGGAAGAACCAGACTGCTGCCAGAGAGTCAGTGGACTAGTAAAGAAGAAAAGTATAGTTCTCATCAACACTCCAGATCTGCTGCTTCCCAACATCTTCCAACACAAACTTACACAAGATGTAGAAACCTGTGTGAGACTCTCTGATCCTGGACCTCATGTGTTCCTGCTGGTTCTACAGCCTGAACACTTCTCTGAGAAACACAAACTGAGACTCTGCAAAGTCCTGAAACTCTTCGGCGATCGATCGGTTGATCATTCGCTGGTTCTGATATCGACACCCAGAGAGGAGAGTTCAAGTGTCAAGGAAATCTCTATGAGCCATCCACAATTGAAAAACATCATCAGAATTTGTAGAGGCCAACTGCTATGGAAGAAGACCACCGAACTTACAGAGCTGTTGTCATGCTTGGACCAAATCGTCAAGGAGACCGGAGAAGCGTACGTGAGCTGTGAAGGATTTGCGGATTCAGCATCTGCTTTACCTGGTGATCGCCAACAAATGAAACAACAGGAAGCAATCTCTATCTCGGACACCGTTAAAGTTACTGGTAAGTGAGAACTGATGTGATGGCATAAAACCAACGCGATCACAGAATGCATCCACTGCCCTGTATGACCTGTACTGTATATGGGCTATTTTTTTTTACCATTTTCAGGCTCTGTACTTTAACAAACTACTTCTAGAGATTTAACCCAATCGACTTAAAATTTGGTCAGCACAGTCTTAAGACCTTCGTGATGAAAAGTTGTTAAAAGCTTGAGTTTTTATGAAACGACGTTGACGTGGCGTGGCGGAGAGTTTACGTGATTCTCGCCATTAAACGACAAACTGTTGTAACTCGACTGTACTTGACCGACGCGAGGCCCTGTTGAAATCGCTGTTTATTAATATTCTCCAAAATTAATCTAATTTTTGAGGAGCTAATCATGGTCAGAAACTGACCAAATTTGGCACATGTATCAGAGCTGGTTGAAAATGTTGTATTTTCTGGGTCTCTTGCTTGGATGTGACAAAATGGCTCGATAGCGCCCCCTAAAAAATTGCTCAAATTGAGCCCCTCATTTCAGTTTCACCTAGATGTATGAAATTTGGTGGGCATATGTAACACATTGAGACGTACAAAATAGCCTCTAGGAGGTAAACCATAAACCCAACAGGAAGTCGGCCATTTTGAATTAAATGTGCTATTTAAGGGCTATTTTTTTTTTTTTTTACCATTTCCAGGCTCTGTACTTTAACAAACTCCTCCTAGAGATTTAACCCGATCGACTTCAAATTTGGTCAGTACTACCTTAGGACCTTTGTTTTTTTTATTTCATGGTTTATTTAATAGGGACCAATACAATGTACATAGACAACTTAAAAACGGCTATCTGATGCCAGTATCATAGTGCTTGTAGCGGATGCTAATTTGCAACACCTGTCCCTAGAAGGGCTTTTTGTGAAAATAAGAGTTTAAAACAGGAATGAGTGAATAAATAAATACAATAAAGCACACATTTAAAAACATTACATGAAAAGCTAGACATGAGTACAGGTTTGTCGCTGAATTAACCAGAATTTGGTTTCTCTCTTAAAAGGTAATAAAGTTTGCAGCAGATTTTTGTGATGAAAAGTTGTAACTCGACCCTACTTGGTCAAATCTGCCCCAAAGTTGACCTACTTCATAGCAGTCCAGGACTGAGGACATTTAATGGCAGTATTGATTCTCCATGCCAAACAGACAGAGCTAGAGCAACACAACCTCCTCTCCACGCCAAACAGATAGAGCCAGAGCAACACGACCTCCTCTCCACACCAAACAGATAGAGCCAGAGCAACACAACCTCCTCTCCACGCCAAATAGATAGAGCCAGAGCAACACAATCTCCTCTCCATGCCATACAGATAGAGCCAGAGCAACACAACCTCCTCTCAACGCCAAACAGATAGAGCCAGAGCAACACAACCTCCTCTCCACACCAAACAGATAGAGCCAGAGCAACACAACCTCCTCTCAACGCCAAACAGATAGAGCCAGAGCAACACAACCTCCTCTCAACACCAAACAGATAGAGCCAGAGCAACACAACCTCCTCTCCCCGCCAAACAGATAGAGCCAGAGCAACACAACCTCCTCTCCACGCCATACAGATAGAGCCAGAGCAACACAACCTCCTCTCAACGCCAAACAGATAGAGCCAGAGCAACACAACCTCCTCTCAACACCAAACAGATAGAGCCAGAGCAACACAACCTCCTCTCAACACCAAACAGATAGAGCCAGAGCAACACAACCTCCTCTCCCCGCCAAACAGATAGAGCTAGAGCAACACAACCTCCTCTCCACGCCAAATAGATAGAGCCAGAGCAACACATCCTCCTCTCCATGCCAAACAGATAGAGCCAGAGCAACACAACCTCCTCTCCATGCCAAATAGATAGAGCAAGAGCAACACAACCTCCTCTCCACGCCAACCAGATAGAGTCAGAGCAACACAACCTCCTCTCCACGCCAAACAGATAGAGCCAGAGCAACACAACCTCCTCTCCATGCTAAATAGATAGAGCCAGAGCAACACAACCTCCTCTCCAGGCCAAATAAAAACATTGTATGTTTACACATACTTGGTCAATAAAGCTGATTCTGAGGATTCTGCTATCAAAACACGGCTATTTATAAAATTATTTCCCCCAGTTTATTTCCCTTTGTTGTTTTACAGAATCTGCACTCAGGATTGTCCTGTTGGGGAAAAGTGAAGACAAAAAGACAAGACTTGTAAACTTCATCATTGGTCAAGGAGTTCATTTCCAAAAGCATTCTCCATTCAAGCAAAGTGTGGTTACCTACGGGGAGTGGAAAGAAATACCTCTGACAGTAGTTAAAACCCCGAACATCTTCAGGCTGCCTGTGGAAACGGTGAAAGAAGAGATGAAGGAATGTGTGACTCTTTGTCCTCCCGGACCAAATGTCCTGCTGCTGTTAATGAAACCATTCACATTCACAGAGAAGAAGAGGCAAAGATTGAAGTTCGCCCTGAGACTGTTTGGTCAAGATGCTTTTAAACACTCGATGGTCATCATGACACATGACGTGATTGAAAGTGTGTCTGTGAAGCAGCTGCTTGAGGACTGTGGAGGAAGACAGTACAGCATATGGGAGGAGGATCACAGAAGGTTGATGAAGAAGGTTTGGAGCATTGCTGATCGCACAAGAAGCTTCCTCACTTTCATTGAAGACATGAAACCAGCTGTAAACCTGGTTCTGTGTGGGAGGAGAGGAGCAGGGAAGACTTCAGCAGCCAAGGCCATTTTAGGTCAGACAGAGCTTCATCCAGTCTCCAGCTCATCAGAGTGTGTTAAACATCAGGGAGAGGTGTGGGGACGTCGGGTTTCTCTGGTGGAGCTTCCTGCCTTGTATGGAAACCCTCAGGAGGCAGTGATGGAGGAATCATTCAGGTGTATCTCCCTCTGTGATCCTGAGGGCGTCCATGCCTTCATCCTGGTCCTACCTGTGGGTCCCCTCACTGATGAAGACAAGGGAGAGTTAAAGACCATCCAGAACACATTCAGCTCTCCAGTCAATGACTTCACCATGATTCTGTTCACTGTGGAGTCAGATCCTACAGCTCCAGCTGTTGTTAACTTCCTGAAGGAAAACAAGGACATCCAGGAGCTCTGTCAGAGCTGTGGAGGAAGATATGTTGTTCTCAACATCAAGGACCAGCAGCAGATCCCAGAGCTGTTGGAAGATGTGGACAAGATGAGGCCATTTAAGGGTCGACCACGCTGCTATACAACAGAAACATTTACAAACGCCAAGAAAGAGAAAAACAACACCACACTACAGGCTGAACTTGACAACCAGAAGACCACGGTTAGCCGTAAGTAGGATTTCATTGATGTACAACTCTGTTATGAACAATGTTCTATACCACCCTTAACAAAAATAAGTTTATTCAAGTGTGCTATTAGTATACTTCTTTTAAACTTAAAAGAGTATACTTTCAGTTTACTTTTGTATGTACTCATCAGAGATATACTTAACAAAAGTATACTTAAGTATACTTGGCTCATACTGACAAGTATACAGAAAAGTCTAAGTATGTTTGGCTTATAGGCCTACTTGTACTTAATGTTTTGATCCAGATATACTTAAGTATAATTAAGTATTCTTGAGTCGCACACCAGTGGGCTACCATTACACCTGTAGTATAAAAACTCTTCAACTGTACTGAGAGTATACTTCAAAGTGCACTTTCACAAACTATAAAGTGGGCTACAAGTATATACAAGTACACTTGCAGTATAAAAAATCTTAAACTGTACTAAGGAGTATACTTTAAAGTGCACTTCATAAACTATAAAGTGGGCTACAAGTATATACAAGTATACTTGCAGTATAAAATCTATTTAACTAGTAGTTTACTGAGAGTATACTTAAAAGTGTATTTTCACAAACTACAAAGTGAGCTACAAGTATAAAACTACTAAACTATAAGTATACTTATGGTATAGTTGCATTACAAAATAAAACTTGGGTGTAAACTAGTTGTGTACTCAAATTTACTATTCATATTCATATTATTAAAAGTATACTTTTATAAACTAAAAAGCGGGCCAATTTAGTCCCAAGAAGTATTAATGTAGTACACTTAAACATATACTACTACATTGATATTAGTATACTTGCAGCATAAAGTATACTTGGGAAACATATACTTGAACTTTACTTAAGAATACTTATAACTACTTTCTCGTAAGGGCAGGCTCTTGAGCCTGTACTGTAGTAACGGTCAACATTTCAGGTAACTCCAGGTGTTCTTATTTCACAGGTGATGATGAGAAGCAGAGCCCAGAGTGTCTCAAGATTGTGCTGATAGGGAAGACTGGCTGTGGAAAGAGCTCTTCAGGAAACACCATTCTAGGAAGAAAGGCGTTTGAAGCCAAATTAAGCCAAATATCTGTCACCAAACACTGTCAGAAAGCAGAGAGTGTAGTGTCCGGTCGTCCTGTTGTTGTGGTCGACACTCCTGGTCTGTTTGACACAACGTTGACCAATGAAGAGGTTCAAGAGGAGATGGTAAAATGCATCACTCTTCTGGCTCCAGGACCACATGTCTTCCTGCTGGTGTTACAAATTGGCAGACTCACACAAGAGGAGAAGGACACATTAAAACTCATCAAGACAGTCTTTGGGACGAATTCAGAAAAGTTCACCATCATTCTTTTCACAAGAGGAGATGACCTGGAGCACGAGGAGCAGTCCATTGTGGAGTACATCCAAGAAAAATGTGATGACTCCTTCAAGAATCTGATCGATGACTGTGGAGGAAGATACCATGTGTTCAATAACTACGACAGACAAAACCATGTGCAAGTAAATGAGCTGATAAACAAGATTGAAAACATGGTGGAGGAAAATGGAGGCGACTGCTACACCAACGAGATGCTCCGAGAGGCGGAAGCAGCGATACAGAAGGAATTAAAGAAGATCCTGAAAAACATGGCAGAAGTGATGCAGAGCGAGCGAGAGGAGCTGGAGAGACAACATGAAGATAGAATGGAAAAGCAGAGAGCGGAAACTGAACGGAAGAGAGAGCTGAGAGTCAGAAAGCTCGAAGAAATGAAGGAAAAAATCAACAGCGAGCATGAGAAGATAAACATAGGAAAAAAAGAGAGGAAAGAAGAAGATCTAATGAGGATAAAACAAGACGAAATGAAACAGCAGGAGTGCCAAGTTTTACTGGATAAAATAAAAATAAATTCTGCATCGGATGAAGAAAAGAGAGCTGAGCTGGAGCGGAGAAGAGGAGAGATGAGAAAGCAAAAGGAGGTCCTTGAGGAGGAACAAAAAGAGTACTGGGAGACACGTAACAGAGAAAAGGAAAACAGACGAAAGCAGGACAAAATAAAACTCAAAGAGCTGCAGAAGGAATATGAGCGGGAGAGAGAAGATCACGAAAACAAAAAGGAAAATGAAGAACAAAACAGGAGAGAACAGGAGGAAAAGGGAAGAAAAGAGTTGGAGGAAAAATATCAGAAAATAATGGACGACATGAAGAAGAAATATGAAGAGGAGGCGAGAAAGCAAGCCGAGGAAGTCAATGAGTTCAGACAGAAATACGTCAGGAACTTTGCAGGGCTGAGGAAAGAGCACATGGAAGAAAAGGAGGCACTGAAACAAGAGCACAATAAAGAGTATAAACTGTTCGGTGATCTCTCAAGTCACAAAGAAACCAAGCTCAAAGAAGAGCTCAGAGAAAAAGCTGAAAAACTCAATGAAATGGAGACAACAATGCGTGATTTAAAAGTGAAATACAACAACAAATGCACCGTCCTCTAATAATGCTTCACACCTCTCCGACCCTTACAAACCACAAGTTTATTCAAGTATGCGTTTAGTATTCTTCTTTAAAACTTAAAATAAGAGAGTATGCTTTCAGTTTACTTTATATGTACTTATCAGAGATATACTTAACAAAATTATACCTACGTATACTTAGCTTATACCGACAAGTATACAGAAAAGTATACGTATACTTGCTTTCTACTGACAAGTATACAAAAAAGTATATTTATTAAGTAAAGTATAGTTGGCTTATGCTTTCTTTTTGATAGAGTAGCCTACATTATTAGAGGATGTGGGAGTTTGTAAATGTATGTTTTGATATCAATTTACTTAAAATATTCTACGTTTTTGCGTTCTCCGAGGCATGTGGAGGCTTGTGAGAAAAACTATATACATGTATATATATATATATTTTTATCTCAACACAAAATCTCAAGTCAAATAGATAAAGTGTCTTTATGTAAAGCATAAGTCATTAGCTAACTGCTATAAGTTAAAGAAAACTTACTAGTAAACTTGCAGTTAATGCTATTAAACTAGTAGTTTATGAAAGTATACTTTAAAGTGTACATTCATAAACTAAAAAGTGGGCTACAAGTATATAACTAGTAAACTAACAGTATACCTATAAGTTCACTTGTAGTATTGTTCACTTCATAGTATAGTTGCAGTACAAAATACAACTTAGATGTAAACTAGTTGTGTGCTCAAAGTTTACTATTCTTACCCTTAAAGTACACTTAAATGTATACTTTTATAGACTAGAAAGTGGGCCAATTCAGTCCCAAGAAGTATTGAATGAACAATATGTAATATAACAGTTCATTTCTTGCCTAAAACAAAATCCTAAAAACTAAATCTGGGGACAACAACAACAACAATTGGAGTACAAAAATGATAAATTACATGTGTGAGTTTGGCTCACGTCCTCCGTCACTGCTGTTGGTTGATATACAAAATGCATGCTGGGATATTTGACTACCGCAAAAAGCATCCTCGATAAAATGGACGAAGCAAGACGGGCGGGCATTTGGACCATTTGGACCATATTTGGATGAATGCAAATGTTAAATTCAGGACAGTACTTTGGCGGCGACTGTTGACTGATGCCATACTTTGTTTCTTATTAACCATTATTGAGCACCATAATTCTTATAATGGGAATTATGGCCAATCTGTCAAATGCTTACAGACTAATCAACATGTATTTTTATGTCCCTGAAGAGGTGAAGAGACGAATGTCCAACGTTAAATTCAGAACAGTATTTTGGCGGCGGCTGATGACGTTTCACAAGTTCATGAGAACACAAAACCAGAGAGGGCTCCGATGTCGTTTAGATCGGTTGTTTAGGAGTGTTAAACAACCGACTTGTTAGGTTAATTATATTTGAGAATATGCAGGTAAGAATCTTTTGTAGTAAGAATGGAGCATTGCTGATTTTGCCATTTTTTTTAGGAATGCACTGATTGCAAAATTCTGGGCCGATAGCTGAAACCGATGTTTTTGTATCTTTATTTTTTTCTGTTATTTATTCCCCTTCTGTTCCAGGGATATAAAGACCTCTTCATTATATAAAATAACTGAGCTGTTTTTAAGTCATTCAGTCTTTGAATCAGCACAAATTCAATCATACTAATTTATGAAACAACCTTTAAAATAACTTTTGTTCACATGAAAAAGATTATTCTTTTTTTAAAATAACTGCTTCAAAAGCCTTTTTAGTTGCTAAACAACTACCTACTCAATGAGAAGAATGTTTCAGTACTTACACAGCCCAACTACAACATTTGTTTTGTGAAACATAAATGAAATGTAAATGTAAAAGCGATTAGAAACATAAGCAGTGTTTCACACACACAGACTTTACTGGGGTGAGCCCAAGTATATTTTGTGACCCATTTTAGCATTTTTATTTGTATTGTATTTTATTTAATGTAACTGTTTTTAACATTGTTCTATTGCTGTCTGGTTGATTGCTTCTTGTAATTTGTTAATTATGTTCTTGTGTGTATATATTCTGTTTTATTGCACTTTTGACGTTATTGAAAATCAGGGCATGCCCTCGATGATTCCTCAAGATTGAAATAAAGGTTGAATGAATGAATGTGCAGCGTGATTCTTATAGTGAGAATTATATGATGATGAACTCTGTTAACATCAAAAGGCCTCAGCAGGGGCGTAAATGAGCAGCTCCTCCCTAAACAGTCCAGTCCTACCTAGACCTGAAGTGTGGATGATGGGTCCTCTGCTGGTCCAGTCTGGAAGTATTCCACACGCCATGTTGAAGATGGTGGGATAGAAAAGTCTGGAAAATGATGACAGACAGAAATAAGCCAATATATCCTGTGCAAGTGATCAGTGTAATTGTACAGTATGTTAGACATACTACAATAACTCATGTTTCTATTTCACAAGACGGGAGGTTACAGAGTGACTTCAGAGCCCAGTGACAATTTTTTTTTTACCAGAAACTATCATTATTTAACCTGTTAAGCCCTCTAAGGTGCTGGAAGGAGTGGTTCTCCTGGATAAATCTGTAATATCTCCACAACTAGCAGGTCTATCTGCATGATCTTGGTCTCTATGGATAGGTAAGACCTCAGAGAATTCATCCCCGGTGTCAGTAACATCAGTATCATTGTGACTGTTACTCTGCCTGAGTAAACCGGGATGAACTAAAGGAAAAAATTTACATTTAGACAGTGGATAACAGCATTATAACAATAATGCCGTGCACAGAGACGCCACTGAATCCATTCAACAACTCCTCGACTACAACTGAGCCAAAGCAGATATCAATAACACAAAGCACATAGATTCTATAAAGGTTTTAGTCAGGATAGGACCAGGAGGACTCTCCATCTGGCACACCTGGATACCTCAAAGTGTGCCAAATGGGTTTTCTACCTCTTGAAAGAGAATCTGGCTCTAAAATACTCCTGATATCCTCTACAGGAGGCTATGAGACCACAATGGAGCCTTTGGTCATGACATTTACCCTGAGCATCATCACATTCTACCATTGTGCATCATCACATTCTACCATTGAGCATCATCACATTCTACCATTGAGCATCATCACATTCTACCATTGTGCACAGTAGAAAATCAATAAAAATTGTGTAATTTTGACTAGTTTTATTATAATAATGAAATATGATCAAGTAGATAATAACAAATAAGATCAATAACAATGTAAATAAGATAACAAGAAAGTATTCAAAGTCAAGTATGTACATTCAATATAAAAAATACAATTTCTGGTGCGTTGATGTTGTCACTAAAATATTGAAATCGTTGTCAAACAAACATCGTTAGGACTAAATCCACGTTGAGTGTTGTTTTAGTGGCGTTAAGGCCTCGTCTTTTAGAAACTATTCAGAACAAAGACCAGCACAGCATTTTATGACGTTTTAAAGGCAGAGTTTTAACACACAGCTCAGCTGAACCCGTGTTTCTGAAAACATTTAACGTGAGAAATAAACCATGTAGCTGAATCTGTCTTTATTTTAGATGAACAACGTTTAGTTTATAAGTTCCTCAGAAGTTTCCAGAAGCGGCGAGTCGCGTCGGATGCCAGAGATTTTCGTAAAGTAGCCGAGACCTCAACTTTATGCAAATGAGGAGCGGGCGACGTGACGCCACGTCTCTCGAATAACGCCGCCACGCTGCCAGAATGCATTGCTGCACGGCTGCTTACATAGACAATGAATGGGAAGCGTGGAAAGGATGGAGGCTGTGATCACGAACCATTAGAACTGCAGGATGTGGAACAGAGGAGGAGGAGAGAGTCTATCAGCTGGTTGGACACCTCTGTGTGTTTTCATTGGTTCGTCCAGCAGGTAGAGCTCTAACATCAACTATCAAAATGAAGCTTCTTCTGCAGATCTGCTGCTATTTAACTCTCTTAATAAATTACAGTTTGTCTTCTATTCTGTTAATGATTTAGAATTCATTTGAAATGTGAAACTTTTGTTAAATCTGTTGCATAATAATGCCTGTAATATACCAGCCAATCTGAATATTATTATATTAGAATATGCTTTTATTATCATTATAAATTAGAGATTGAAGTGTTTCAACTGTTAGTTTAGACTTGTTCTTTTCTTTAGAGCAGTGATTCTCAGACTGGGGTCCGTGGCAGTCTGTAAAAGACTGAAAGGTATCCAGAAAAGTATATTTGGTTATACTATGAGTTAACTTAAAGAAAACTTACAAGTATACTTGCAGTATAAAAACTATTACACTAATAGCTTACTGAGAGTATACTTTAAAGTGTACTTTCATAAACTAAAAAGTGGGCTACAGGTATATAACTAGTAAACTAACAGTATACCTATACGTTCACTTGTAGCCTATAGATCAGGGGTGGGCAATTAATTTTTACAAGGGGGCACATGAGAAACCTGAGTTGTGTTGGAGGGCCAAACCAACAATAACTTGAACTTAATTCTGCTCAGTATTAATTTTCCCCATTGTAAAAAGCATTAAATTATATATTTTTGATTAGTTGCTACTGGTAATCAGAAGAATAAGGATATTCTGTAAATATTTATATAAATATATGAAATTGTGGTGTAGGTCATATAGGAAAATACTCCTATAGAAGTAATAAAAAGTAAAAACAATAATTGCATCAGTGTTTCATTTTATTTTTAACATGTTAATCTTCCCAAATACTGAATAGGTGTTTTACAGTATGTTAAAGATAGGCAATTGTCAACTTGATGCAAAAAGCAATAAATGCTTTTAATGTTTTACAGTTCATTTTACTTGTTTAGTGGGAAAAATCCAGCCTGCTCTGGGCTTGAACAAGTGCATTGAAATCTGTCTGAATGTCTGATGTGGATATGCGAAGGACAGCTGAGAGGTGGTCATCAGTGATAGAGGATCTGTATCTGGATTTGTTGAACTTCATCACTGAGAATGTCTGTTCACATACGTAGGTAGATCCAAAGAGGACTAGAATCTTCTGAGCATGCCTCCTCATGTGTGGAAAGTTCTCCTCTTTGAGGGAAGAGTAGAAGTCCAGCAGTGAGACTGACCTAAAGTGCTCTGCCAGAAGTGTGTCAGACTGCAGGTCAATCAGTTCCATCTGAACATCACTGGGTGCATTCTCCACACTGCAGGTGAAGGGAGAACCTGCCAGCTTGTCCTATTTTAGTCCCAACTTGTCCAAACATGCATTTACCTCCGTGAATAAATCACTCCCGGTTGTTGTCCCTTTCATTGACTGCATGGCTGCCAGCTCCTCCGTGATTTTAAAGTCCGTAGATATCCCACGTATGAGAATGAGTAGCTGGGCAGTGTCACGTACATCGCAGCTCTCATCCAAAGCCAGGGAAAGTAGTCGAAGCTGACCGCTCTGTTCTTCAGCTGAAGTTCCAGATTCCCCGCGATGTCCTCAACCCTCCTCGTTACAGTCCGTCGCGAGAGGGGGATGTCCTCAACCCTCCTCGTTACAGTCCGATGCGAGAGGGGGATGTCCTCAACCCTCCTCGTTACAGTCCGTCGCGAGAGGGGGATGTCCTCAACCCTCCTCGTTACAGTCCGATGCGAGAGGGGGATGTCCTCAACCCTCCTTGTTACAGTCCGTCGCGAGAGGGGGATGTCCTCAACCCTCCTCGTTACAGTCCGATGCGAGAGGGGGATGTCCTCAACCCTCCTCGTTACAGTCCGATGGGAGAGGGGGATGTCCTCAACCCTCCTCGTTACAGTCCGTCGCGAGAGGGGGATGTCCTCAACCCTCCTCGTTACAGTCCGATGCGAGAGGGGGATGTCCTCAACCCTCCTCGTTACAGTCCGTCGCGAGAGGGGGATGTCCTCAACCCTCCTCGTTACAGTCCGATGGGAGAGGGGGATGTCCTCAACCCTCCTCGTTACAGTCCGATGGGAGAGGGGGATGTCCTCAACCCTCCTCGTTACAGTCCGTCGCGAGAGGGGGATGTCCTCAACCCTCCTCGTTACAGTCCGTCGCGAGAGGGGGATGTCCTCAACCCTCCTCGTTACAGTCCGATGGGAGAGGGGGATGTCCTCAACCCTCCTCGTTACAGTCCGTCGCGAGAGGGGGATGTCCTCAACCCTCCTCGTTACAGTCCGTTGCGAGAGGGGGATGTCCTCAACCCTCCTCGTTACAGTCCGTCGCGAGAGGGGGATGTCCTCAACCCTCCTCGTTACAGTCCGTCGTGAGAGGCGCACGTTCTCAAAAGCTCCCCTTTTCTCCGGGCATATTAGGGCAGCAGAGTCCAGCAGACACTCCTTAATGAACTCCCCGTCAGAAAACGGTTTACTTTTTCTAGCGATTTTGTGGGATATGACATAACTTGTCTTGACAGCTGCATCTCTGGATGTGCAACGTTTAGTAAAAAGTCCGTGTTGGTTTTGCAGCTTAGCTAGCAAAGCATCCGCCTCCCTTGCGCGCTCTTGTTCAGACACGTTCTTGTATTTCTCCTCGTGTTTGGTGACGTAGTGGCGATTCAAATTGTAATCCTTGAACACGGCGACCTGTTCACCACAAACTAAGCACACGGCTTTACCTTTGACTTCTGTAAATAGATATTTAGCAGTCCATGTCTTGTTGAAAACGCGGCATTCGGTTTCGATTTTTCTTTTGTTGCCGTGGGCTGACATGTTGAGGGCGAGCTTAGCATACCAGCATCACATGTAGCTGTTTACCTACGCATGTGCGTGACTACGTAAATAAAAAAAACGTTTCAAAATAAAAGCACACAGCCGTATTGCGTGCACGGCATAAATAGGCCTATTTTTTTATTTATGTTCTAATTTACTTGACCTCACGTGGGCCAGACAGGGACAGCCAACGGGCCGGATGTGGCCTGCGGGCCGTAAAATGCCCAGGTCTGCTCTAGATCATAGTACAGTTGCAGTACAAAATACAACTTAGTGTAAACTGGTTGTGTACTCAAAGTTTACTACTCTTAGTATACTTAGAAGTATACTTTTATAAACTAAAAGTGGGCCAATTTAGTCCCAAGAACTGTACTACTACTACATCGATATTAGTATACTTATTACATGAAATATACTTGGGAATATACGTGAACTATACGTAAGTTTACTTCATAAAATAAACTTAAAGTATACTGCTTTTTTTTTGTAAAGGTTGTGGAAAGGAAGTTGAGCATTTAGTTGTAACATACAATTTATAAATAATTTAAATATACGACATCTAGTCTAATAAACATATAACAGTAAATATACAACATCTAGTGTAATAAACATATAACAGTAAATATGTAACATCTAGTCTAATAAACATATAACAGTAAATATATAACATCTAGTGTAATAAACATATAACAGTAAATATATAACATCTAGTCTAATAAACATATAACAGTAAATATACAACATCTAGTGTAATAAAGGGAAACTTTTGTAAATTGTTATCACCTTGAAATAATGTTTAATAAGGTTAAAATGTAATGCTCTTTATGTAAGAATGTATGTTTTATTTGTTGATGTAAGACTATAACAGAGGCCTGTACTAGGAAGCAGGATTTGGCGTTAGTGAGGTAACTTCAGGGTTTAACCCTTCAGGGTTTTCCGTCATACGACGGATCACTTCTCATCGAGGTAGATCACCATGGTAACTGATGCTGAACAGCTAACCTGCTCCGGAGCAGGTTATGTTCCAGATAAGAGATCAAATCGTATAAAAGTACCGCCCACAGACCAATCTGGATTAAGTGTTTAACTTCTTCGTATTTGTCTAATATAGTTTGCTCTTCCTTTGTAAAATGTGTCTCTCTGTCTGTCTGTCTGCTGTCTGTGGACTTGTCCATGTCTGTGATTGGTCAGATGCTGCAAACACCTCCCCGTTCATGTGAACGCGCTCACAGCCAGACTGAGAAACCCTGGGTTGATTTACTGAGTTGATAACCAGCGTCGTAGGACCGCTCAGCAGGATCTCGTTTGTTAGGGTTAGTGAAGCCAGATAACGAGAAGATACCCTGGAGATGTTGAACTCACTTCGTAGTACAGGCCTCAGGTCACAGGAACAGAGTTTAGTTAAAGGCACAACTGTGGCATTATGGGTAAGAACCAACATGGATGCAAAATAACCTGATTCAGCACATATCCATGAAGCGCACACGATAATTGTGTTCCATTGTTTTATATCTGTGTATAATAATTGCTAATGTGCCTTGAGATATGGCCAATGATGTGATATGTTTTCAATTATTTTGTTTGATTTCATCACATTCTGTTGTTCTAACAGGCCTGTTTACCAACGGACGTCATGTCTGACAGATGTATACTTAAAAACCTTTATGTCTTTATTTTCTTGTAGTTTTCACGATGTTAGAGAGAGAGAGAGAGAAAATAAAACTTCAAAAGCCATCTGTATGATGCGTGGTCATTGCGTGGGATTATTGATCATTTTTTATCAGTTTGTGATAAATAAAAAAAAATGGTTAAATTTAGCAACAAATCTGTGTAACAAATGGTATCAACCCAAAAATTGCTGCAACAACTTATTAAACATAATAGAGCATGAGGATGATCATCATATACTTCTATCATCATGTTCTAAACCCTTATACACTCACTATTTATTTTAATGAATTAATACTTCCGATTATGACTAGAAGAACTCGACACACTGTGCTGAGCAGCATCTCTAATTAATCTCCAGGTTCTCAGTTTTCAGATGATGTTCACCACTTCTATGTGACATCTACTGTTGACCTGCTATCTCCCCCTGAAGGCAAGGCAAGGCAAGGCAGCTTTATTTGTATAGCACATTTCAACAACAGGGCAATTCAAAGTGCTTTACAGAAACATTCAAGAACATTGCGACAAAATGCAAAAGAACATTAAGAAATAATTAAAACAGTTATAAAAACATAAAAACATTAAAACATTAAAGATTAGAAAATAAAAACAAGCTAAAAATAAAAGCTAGGATAGAAGCTAAAATTGCATAAAACTCAAAAGAGTAAAAGTTATAGTGCAGTGTCAGAATAAAAGGCACCCGCAAACAGGAAAGTTTTAAGCTTTGTTTTAAAAGAAGTGAGAGTTGGAGCGGTCCTGCAGGTTTCTGGGAGCTTGTTCCAGATATTTGGTGCATAAAAACTGAATGCTGCTTCTGCATGTTTAGTTCTGACTCTGGGGACACTAAGCAGACCTGATCCAGATGACCTGAGAGGTCTGGATGGTTCATAACACAGCAGAAGATCAGAAATGTATTTTGGCCCTAAACCATTTAGTGCTTTGTAAACCAGCAGCAGTATTTTGAAATCAATTCTCTGAGAGACAGGCAGCCAGTGTAGAGACTTCAGAACTGGACTGATGTGATCCACTTTCTTGGTCTTAGTGAGGACTCTAGCAGCAGCGTTCTGAATCAGCTGCAGCTGTCTGATCGATTTTTTAGGAAGACCGGTAAAGACGCCGTTACAGTAGTCAAGTCGGCTGAAGATAAATGCATGTACTAGTTTTTCCAAATCCTGCTGAGACATCAGTCCTCTAATTCTTCTTATATTCTTCAGGTGATAGAAGGCTGTCTTTGTAATTGTCTTAATATGGCTGTTAAAGCTCAGGTCTGAGTCCATGACTACACCAAGGTTTCTGGCTTGGTCTGAGCTTTTTAACATCACAGATTGTAGGTGAGCACTAACCTTTAATCTTTCTTTTTTGGCTCCAAAAACTACAACCTCAGTTTTGTCTTTGTTCAGCTGAAGAAAATTCTGGCACATCCAATTATTGACTTGTTCAATGCACTCACTCAGTGCTTGTATTGGACTGTAGTCTCCTGGTGATAGAGTTATGTAAATTTGTGTGTCGTCTGCATAGTTATGGTAATTTATTTTGTTGTTCTCAAAAATCTGACCCAGTGGGAGCATGTAGATGTTAAACAAAAGAGGCCCCAAGATGGAGCCTTGGGGAACTCCGCATGTGATTTTGTTCAGCTCAGATTTGCAATTACCTATAGACACAAAGAAGTCCCTGTCTTTTAGGTAGGATTTAAACCAGCTGAGTGCTATGCCAGAAATACCCACCCAGTTTTCCAGTCGGTCTAGTAATATATTATGGTCAACCGTGTCGAATGCAGCACTGAGATCCAGTAAAACTAAAACCGTAGTTCTACCACTGTCTGTGTTCAATCGGATGTCATTGAAGACCTTAACAAGAGCAGTCTCTTGAGTAGTCAGAGTTTTGATGTTAAACAAAAGAGGCCCCAAGATGGAGCCTTGGGGAACTCCGCATGTGATTTTGTTCAGCTCAGATTTGCAATTACCTATAGACACAAAGAAGTCCCTGTCTTTTAGGTAGGATTTAAACCAGCTGAGTGCTATGCCAGAAATACCCACCCAGTTTTCCAGTCGGTCTAGTAATATATTATGGTCAACCGTGTCGAATGCAGCACTGAGATCCAGTAAAACTAAAACCGTAGTTCTACCACTGTCTGTGTTCAATCGGATGTCATTGAAGACCTTAACAAGAGCAGTCTCAGTGCTGTGGTTTCGTCGAAAACCTGACTGGAAGACATCAAAAGAGTTGTTTAGTGCCAGAAAGCTATTTAATTTTTGAAAAACTGTTTTTTCAATTATTTTAGACAAGAATGGAAGATTTGATATCGGTCTGTAATTATTTACTATTGATGAGTCCAGATTGTTCTTTTTGAGGAGTGGTTTGATGACAGCAGTTTTCAGGGCCTGTGGGAACACTCCTGAAACAAGAGATGCATTAACAATCTGTAAAAGCTCTGAGACCATACAATCTGATACTTTTTTGAAAAGGCCTGTTGGCAGAATGTCAAGGCAGCATGAGGAGGATTTTAGATGTTGTATGATTTCCTCCAGGTATGTCTGATTTATTGGATAAAACTGTGTCATGGTATTTGCACCAGGTTTAAGTGGACGCAGGGGAAACAAACATCCTGTACCTGCTATGGAGGAAGTGACTGCTTGTCTGATTTTGTGAATTTTTTCTGTAAAAAAGGAGCAAATTCATTGCAGGCCCTGGAGGATAAAAGTTCAGAGGCTACTGACACAGGAGGGTTTGTTAGCCTGTCGACAGTAGCAAACAGGGCACGTGCATTGTTATTGTTTTTGGTGATGATGTCAGAGAAGAAGGACCGCCTTGCATTTTTCAGTTCTGAATTATAAATGCAAAGTCTCTCTTTATAGATGTCATAATGAACTTGTAGATTTGTTTTCCGCCACTGGCGTTCAGCTTTTCGACACTCTCTTTTTTCATTTCTTACCAACATGGTATTTCTCCATGGAGATTTTTTCTTACCAGAGACAATCTTCACCGTGTTGGGTGCAATGGTATCAATAACATTTGTCATTTTAGAATTGAAATTATCTACAAGCTCATTGACAGAGGTCCAGGGGAGGGTGGGTATGGAAGAGAAAGCCTGAACAAATTGATCACTGGTATTTTCAGTGATATACCTTTTTGTGATTACCTCTGTCTTATCATTCCTGTGCACAGGAAGAGTACTCTCAAAGAATACACATGAATGATCAGACAGAGCAACATCCATCACTACAACCTTGGAAATGTTCAGGCCCTTTGATATGATTAAGTCCAAAGTGTGTCCCCTATTGTGTGTGGGCTCTGTCACATGCTGACTCATTCCATAGTTATCAAGAACCTGACACAGTTCTTTGGCCCCTCTGTCCTGTTGGTTGTCAACATGGATGTTAAAATCACCAACAATGACTACACAGTCAAAGTCAACACAAATTACAGACAGCAGTTCAGTAAAATCATCAAAAAAGTTTGCACAGTATTTAGGTGGCCTGTAGATATTGAGAAACAAAGCTCGAGAAGAGGAGTTCAGCTGAAGAGCGACATATTCAAAAGAAGCAAAATGTCCATAAGATATCTGTTTGCATTGGAGAGAATCATTAAACAATATGGCAACTCCACCTCCTTTCTTATGCATTCTAGCTTCGCTCATAAAACTAAAGTTGGGAGGAGTTGACTCGATAAGAACAGCTGCACTGTTATTTTGGTCTAACCAAGTTTCAGTTAAAAACATAAAATCAAGCTTGTGCTCAATAATAAAATCATTGATTAAAAAACTTTTTCCTGCCAAAGACCTGACGTTTAACAGGGCTAGCTTTAATGTGCTAGAAGCATTATTATTATTTTTTGGGACATGGTTTGGCTGGCAAGGAATCAATGCTAAATTTGATAAATTAGCACAATCAGTAAAAATCTTCCTGTTTCTTTGCAGATTCACCATTCTTTTTCTACTACTTATTAGAACTGAGATAGAAGAAGCTCTCATCACACAGGGCCCCAGCTTTTCCTGGAAACAGTCACGTGTATCATTAGCCTTGAAGCCTGGACCCAGCACATATCAATCTGTGCTTGCAACATTTTGTAAAGGAACATCCTTATCAGACTGCGGAGACAGAGGCTGATTCCATTGTGGAGGGGATGGAGGTGGTAGGTGTCGTGCTTGTGGAGATAGTGCCAAAGTTGTTCGAGGTCGACCTCGTGGGGGGATCATGGGAGAGAAAATGGGTGTAGGGCGGGGAGTAAGTTTAGTTCCAGCATTGACCAGCTCCTTCATGTGGTCAGTGAACTCCAAGAGGGGGGAGGAGGGAGAAAGGGTGATAAGTGAGGATGAGGACGCCTCCTCTTGTCTCTGCTGTATCCCAGGGCTGGCTTGTGGTGGGGGGTGAAATGATTCTCCTTGAGGTCCCCTGGCACATTGTGTTGTGTCTTCCTCCAGTGGTGATTCCTCTTGTCTCGCGTCCTTGGCAGAGGGAACAGATGAATGACGCAGTAAGTAGAATAGGTTGGAGTTGAACAATTTTACTCCTGACTTGTTTAGGCAGAGTCCATCTGCCTTGAAGAGATGTCTGCGGTCCCAAAAAAAGTTAAAATTGTCAATAAAATGCACTGAGTGGGATTTGCATGCTGTTGAAAGCCATGTGTTCAGTCCCAGCAACCTGCTGAATCTCTCGACTCCTCTTCTGATTGGCGGCAGGGGTCCACTGATAAACACCTGAGCATTCACAGAGCTGACCGTGTTTAGCAGACCAGTAAAGTCCCGTTTCAGCACTTCAGACTGTTGCTTCACAACATCATTCGACCCAATGTGCAATACCACATTTTTCACATTTGGGTGTGCAGTCACAATATCCAGGATTCTTTCTGCCAGATCAGAGACCATATCTTTGGGAAAACAGAGTACTTTGATGTCTTTACTCCACATGCTTTTCACATCTTTAACAGCAGCATCACCCACAATCAGAGTTTGAGTTTGAGGCCCAGTTGTTAGCTTTCCCTGTAGCCTTTTACCTTCAGAGTTGCTTTTGGTTCTTACCCTGCTGTGTGAAGAGTTGAGATTATCCAGGGCATCAGATCGAGATCCAGGGTCCTGCAACAGTGGAGCAAATCT